>NW_027106326.1:452798-485385 GCF_000696795.3 Halyomorpha halys | reverse complement strand
TTTCTTTACTTATACAATTAATAGGTGTAAAATTCTAGATCTCATTATTTTGTCAGTAATGAAATCCTGAAACCTCAGGTGGTTGTGGCATAGGTCTTTGCCACCTGGGAACATTGGTGCCGCTGGTCCGAATCCGGCCTGGGTGATTCTTTTTCCCATGTAAAGAAAGCTTGATCCTCCACCATGGTTAGAACAAGTTGGTTACCTATATCTATGTGGACTGGAAAGCTATGAAATGTAAAAGTGGGTTAAACCAGAGCAAAGGGAGATGAATTCATTACCCAGTACATAAAAATTCCTCTGTAATTGAATTATTTTAAAAATCTGAACAAAACAAAGCATTATCTACCCATTGGGTGAAGGCTCCTTGGGCCATTCATAGCTGAGGGAATTGAGGCATAGGTCTCAGAACTGTGGCAGCACCAGTTCAAATCGGGCTCCGGTGGTCGACTTTTATTTCTGTGGCAACTCCACAAAATGATAAATTAACTCCTCTACCAAAGTTAGATAGGGTGATACTCTGTCGATAACCCTTCTTCATATATCAGAAATGACTTCTAAAGGGGTAAAAAAAAAAAAATGAGTGGAGGCTCTATGAAGGATCTTCATTTTAACATGAATTTGTGCTGCTGTAGAATGATGAACAAACAGATAAATTAAGCAAATCAGTAACATAAAATTTAGTTTTTCAAATAAATAATTTGTTGTAGTTGTTGTATTTACTTTTTTTGTAAATAGGAAATTAACTATGACCGTAATTCTAATATTAATTTAGTTTGATTAAATTTCAAATGCCTAGTTAGAACATTTTGGAATAGAACAAATTTTCTGAGTATATTTAGCCCTCAGTGCTACTGGTGCATCTATATGTAGTATTTATATGACCCATGGCAACATTTATATGTAATATTAGATTATATAATTATATTAAAATTTGGTGTTTCAAACTGATTCATTTACTTTATTTATATGTTTATAATTCATTTTAATATAAATAGATAAATAAAAACAGCAATAAATGCATAATATTGAACATGTGATTTGATACAAAAAGTAGACAAATAATTGTAACTGGGTCTGACAGACATGTTGTCATGTTTATATATATTGGTTTTTAGATAAAGGATCCTTTTTGGGCCCCAACAGTCATCTCTGTTAATGATGGTGAGGAGAAAATATTTCCGCTTCCTACTATACCAGGAGAAACATGCATGACCCACAGTGAAGGTCTTGTGTATGAGGCGATGGAAGTTCGCGATTGTATTATGAAAGGTTAAATTTTTAATAATTTTGAGTCATAATATTGTTGTAATATTATTATACTAAGTGTTTTCTTATTCTAGGTTTGTTGGAATCATCCAAAATGACTCATGATGACACTCTGACAATTGCTGAATGGCAAGATAAAATTTGTAAGATGAATAAAATCAAACCATGCTATTAGTATTCACCTTATATCTATAATATTGTAATAATAATTGATTCATATATTTTCAGTTATACACAAATTGATATTTTTTTATTTAAACACAATATGTATTTTTTCTTTAAATATATCATTTAATTTATCAAGTATAATTTTCCTTTCAAAAAACCTCCATTACTTAACAAATTATCTACATATCTCATTGTTAAATCCTTAAAGGACCTTAAAAAATGATTAAATAAACTAAAATGTAATGGCATCATCTGTTGGTTCTAAACTAGTTTTATCAGTTTCCATTTGTTTTGATATAATGAATTTCAAAAGTTTATGTAGGAAAAGGTGCATTTTTTTTACTAGTAAACTTCAATTTTATTTCAGAAGATCCAAAGATTTTGGTCCAAATTGTTTAATTACAGTAGGCATAGTCCAGTACTGTTATCTCTAATAAGCTCTTATACCATGTGGCTATTTATAGGTTTATTATTTATATAATTTTTAGAACGGAATAAAAGTGTTTGAAAGGGATTTATGCTGAATAAGTCATTGTCAAAAGGAGGACATTGTTTGACCACTTTGAGCTGAGCATTATGGGTCTAATTATGTTACCCTTTTGGCCATCTGAGTTCTGATTAAATTAATGATTTTTTTTAACTGCTTTAAAATGCAACAAATAAATGTGAAATCTGACAATGATTTGTGAAAACACTATCATACACCCAAATATATTAGCATTTATAGCAAATTTAACCAAAAACATTTGTAGTTTTAAGGCTAAATCTTACCGACTCTAAAATGGGATTTAAAATTTCTTAACAATTTTGACCCTGGTTCCCAACTTTCCAGTGGTGTGGGAAGTTTACTGAAAAATTTACTATTCACCTGAACATTTTTGGAATATTTACCTTCATAAATAACCTTAATGTTTTACCTCATTTTTTTACAGTTTTAAGTACATTCTCAAATCTCACATTTTTCAACTTTTTTTCAAATTATAGGAGGGATGACTGCCCCCTACTCACTTCCCTCTCTCTCCATACACAATGATCTCACTGGATATGATATTACTTTTTATTATTATTATATTAGAAAATAAATTTATAGTGTATTATATCAGCAATATGGTTTTAATTTTGATCTTGCAATATAATTAAAATATAATTTTTTGTTTGATTTTGTTGGCTGCTTATTGAAAAAAAAAAATCAAGTTCAATACATCATTCAAATTTTATTTAAAGCTTATAAATTCCAAACAATGGATTAAAATATCATTCAATGTAGAAAATGCTTTTTTTATTGACAGTTCTAGTCGGTTTGAATTACTTGTGTTTTAACAATATGAAACATTTCCTTAATAAAAAAAAATGTAAAAAGTTTATTTAACTCAGATTTAGATTGGAAACATTTGATTCACTTGAAATTTGTTTCAGGCCTCTTCTGCAACGTCAGATAATACTTCACAAATTTCATTAGTTGTTTTGTTATAGATTAATTCAGATTCTGGAGATTGTGGTTCTTCGATCAATGGCTCTGTGTCAGATTCTCTCTGTACATCATGGGAACGTAAATCGGTTACTTCTTCTATTATATGTTTTAAGTCATCCGGCCTTTCGATTTCTATTTCTATGATTTTTTCCCGAGGTATATTATGATCAGCAAAGACTTCCGTGTTCAGCCTGTTCAGGAGATCCTCAGAACTGATTTCTTTAGTATTAGTTGATTCTTCAGCCTTTTCTTGGTTGCTAACCGCTTCTGTTTGTCGAGTCACTTGAGTGTCTTCTGTTGTAATTTTTTCATCATGACTAGGTATAACTTGCCCAATTATAGAATCCTGCTGTGTATTTTCAATTTCTATTTGACTGCTTGTGACAACTACCTCAGTAGTTTCCTGAACTGTTGAAGAAACAATGACCTGCCGTGTCTGAAACACTGTTTCTTCTGGAGTTTCTGTTATCCTTTGTTCAATATCTGATGAAATCTCATTTTCAGTGGTCAAAATATTGTCATCTTTCTTTTTATCTACTATTTCAAGAACATTTTCAATTGTGGTTTTGTTTAAATCTTGCTCTAGAACATCTATTTCTTCAGTGGTTTTATTTATAGTGCTGTCAAGTAAATTCTCTTCGGTATTTTTGATATTACTCTCTTTGTTATCAACATGAACAGTTTCTTCTTCTGTTGCTATTGGTGGTTCACTTATTATTGAAGATTCTGTAGCTATTGGGGTGTTTTTAATAATTTGCGATTCTTTAGCTATTGATGATTCTGTAACTATTTGAGTATCTGTAACTATTGGTGATTCTGTAGCTATTTCAGTGTCTATAGCTGTTGATGATTGTGTAACTATTGGTGTTTCTGTAGCTGTAAAATCATCTTTGATAGTTTCTGTATTTAGTTCATTCTTTGATTCATTTATTACTGATTCTGTAAGAAAGTCAGTTTCTGTTTCTTGCTTTACAACTTCCGTTGTTTCAGATAAATTTAACTCTTGAATATGTGGTTTTTCTTCTTGTACTTTTTCTGGTTCTATTATGGTCTCATTTCCTGTAGCTTGTTTTTGCTTCTCATCATCCTGTGTTTTTGGTTGAATTTTGACTTTTACTTCTTTTTCTTCTGATTGGATCTTTATTTTTGATGTTTTACGGGATGATTTTATGTTTTCTTTTCTTACTTTAGGTTCAACATTTATTTCAATAATCTTCTCTATTGGCTGAACAATAGGAATTGGCTCAGTTATTATTTTCGGTTCACTTAATTTTCGCTGTGGTTCTTCAAGTATGTGGGTGTTTGTAACATTTATTGTACCATTAATTTCAGACACATGGTTTTCATATGGCTTAGGGTCTTTAGGTTTGTATTTGTATGGTTTAGTTTCCCTTTCAATAGGTATGACAGTTTCATTTGCATTTTGGGATTTATAAGTGGAAGTTTTCTTTTCTGGAGCACCATTCTTTGCTGCAGCAGCTGGTTCCTTAATTTCACCAGCAGAATTTTTACTTTTTCTTTCTTTAAGAATCTGTAAAAAAAATAAAAATAAAAAAGTAAATAAATAAAATAACTTAATTCTTCCTCTATTTATGTGGGACCTATTTTTGAAAATCATTAGTAAGTGGCTAATTAATTTGAATTATCTTTTAAAAATAAATACTAATCCGTACATTTGTTATGTGAAGCTTTTCAGAACTAGTTAGTGTTCCATTCCGGTTATCTGGTTGTAGCCTTAATAAGTAAGAAGCAAATCCTGAAACAATAATTGTGAACCTTAATAATTTTAATTATCATTGCATGGGAAGTTAGGATTCATGAAAACAATGATATATTTCATGTTTAAAGCATATTTGATTAAATTTTCCTTTTATCACTAATAAAACTGGAAAATATTACTTTTAATCTGTGATTTGATTTGTTTCCCCTCAATTCTTTTTATGATTGATATACTCTTTGTAATATTTTGGATATTACAATCTTAAATAACTCATGAAAAGATAAAGTATATTCATTTCTATAAGACAATGCGGTTTATTCAAGTTATGTTGCTTAAAATTGATTTAAGTTTTTATAAAAATGAACTTCAGATATATTTATAACTCCAAATGTTTAAATTTACCTATCTTTCTGGGCAAATTTATCAACATCATATAAGTTTCAATCTCAGTTTCTCAGTAATTAATAAATAAAAAGGAATATTGTTGATAAATAAACAGGAATGTTGAACAGAAAGGGAGCTTAAAAAATAAAGTATTTTTCTTCTTAGACAAAACTAAAATTATAGCATTATAGAAGCTGATGGAAGCTTCGTTTATCAAAATCTTGCTAAAAAAAATAATAAATTAATGTTAATTAACTTTGCTAAATTTATTTAGAAGCGTTATTGTTTGTTATGAAAACCAAACATATTTTGTAATGTTTTTCTACTTTCAAACAATAAGTTAAATAATTCAGAATAATAACACAATTTTTTTAAAATTAATTTAAAACATGTTTTAAATAATAAAGTGCCCAATCAAGTGATTTGTTCTTGAAATAATAAAATATGCTTCAGATAAATTTTAACTGCGTTAGAATTTTAAAGTATATGCATCATAATTAACCATTTATATATATCAAGCATGGTATAAATTGTTAATAAATGACAAATTTAAAAGCTGCAATATGTATGTATATATTTACAATAGCATTGTTAGTTTTAGAAACCTCTAACTTTTTTGTATTTGTTTCTTTTATGCATTCATTTTATTATTTTAAAATATATGCAACTTAACTATTAAAAAAGTATATATATGCCAAACAAATATCATGCTAAACTCAAGCATCATGAAATTTGACATCCAGACATTAACAGGACAGAAAACGATTGCTACAAAATTGGACGAAGACTTAAATAAATTATTCTTGCACAAACCATTAATAACTTTTTCACCTGTTTAAGCGACATTTTAAGTTATTTTTATTCATTATTTAACATTGGTCCTTTCCTTCAGATGATTCAATCACTTCTTTTGTTTCTTCCTTAGATTTTCCTAGAAAAAATCTTTTTTAAACTGTTATTGGAAAAATGAAATTATAAATACTGACTTTTTTTATATACATTTACTTTGGTTTATAAAATTATTATTTAAAAAAGAAACCAAAGGAAGCTGTAATAAAGTGGATGATGAATTTTAGACACCTTATTAACAATTCTTCAGTTATGTTAGGACCTTTTCTTAGTTTTGATCAATGATGTTTTTTCTGTTTAGAATAAATGTGTTTTTCCCTCAATTTACTGATTGATAATTAGTATCATTGTAAAATCATATTATTTGTCAATATAGCAGTGTAAATATAAACAATTTCCTTGGCAATAAATTTTTTTTATTATTTTTGTTTGGACTTTTTTTTTTTACAACCAACGTATATTATAAATTGACAGATTGTGTCTGAATTTATTTGATAATGTAATATATCTGGTGTAACTGATTTAACATTAGTATATATAGTATATATAGTGTATACACACACACACACACACACACTATGTTGATGATTGTGTTACAGATACATATTGATAAAGAGATATATAAAATAAAATATTATTTTATAAATGTATTTATACTTATAGAATAATTTAATATACCCTTAGCATAACTTTCTTAAATATATCGTGCATTAATTTCATCACTCTGAAGATAAATTTCAAAGAACTTCAAAATGTTTCAAGGAATTAATTCAAATAAAATATGTATTATAATAAGAAAAGTACATTGAAGTAAATGAAATGTTTTTAATATTTCAATAATGCTTAATTGGTTCTCACTGAATTTGATGTAACTGAAAATTATTTCCTTCTAAGGTAAAATATATAACAATGGCAGATGTAAAAATGAGACAATATTTGACTGTGAAATTAAAAAAAAACTTGCCTTTGGAGATTATGACAATTAATAAGCAACATGATTAATTAATTAAAATGGAGGAGAGTTCCTATATAGCAGTGGAATACATCTAGTTCTATCACATGCTTGGTCAGATTTTAGGGTGACACTAATAAATTATGAGTGGAGACAAGATAAATGTATTCTTCATCATCCTCAGAATCCAACTATCTCTAACACAAGTAGAGTGAGATTCCCGTTTGTAGGGCCACTTCCATATGATATCATCAACTCATTCCATTCACTATGTCGCTTCTGAAAGACCTTTCTGAATCCATTCACCCAAGTTTGTCTCAGATCTCCCACCATTGACCCTGGCTTCATTTGTTATTGTGGCCACACTGTTATCTGCTTGTCACTTGTGATGGTCAAACCATCTCAATCTTTCTGTATGATATTTTTGAATGGTTTCACATTTATTTTTACTTCATGTAACTATGTTTCTGGTCTTATTCCTCCTGGCATATCCTACCTTCCTACACCTTAGCTTAAGGTACACCATAGCTTCCAGGCTTTTCTTGTTCTGTTAAGTTAAAACTCTTGATTCGGATGAATAGACAAACTTTAGAAGGAAGGTTGACTTACTCACTGAAATTTATTCGATTTTAGTTGTTTCTCTCACAATAAAGAATCCTACCTTCATGACATTGAAGAAACATATTAATGTCATCTTCCTGCTACAGCTATTGTTTCCATCAATCCTATATAAGTGTAGGCATTTTTTATTAAAATTAAGTATAAAGTTTGTTAAATACTAGTTACTAATTACCAGGTAAAACATTAACATTACATTGTAAACTCGAGCTGATTCTTCTTTTGATTAATAATTATTATTTTTAAGATTGCAAAACCTCAAAAGCTTAAAATTGAAGTTTTTTAATACTTTAAATTGGCTTCAAGGAATCTATTCACTTTAAGATTTTAAACTTTTCTGATGAGACATTTTAAAATTTTATTTATTGAGAGAATCATATGAAAATCAAGGGCAGATTTTGCATATTTATGACAATTTGAATACATCTATCCATATTTTATTAATGTTACCCTAAAAAATTAAAATTTTATGTGATAGTATCATATAAAATAATATTACATGTTGTAAATTATAATAAATAGATTAGTCAAAACTTTTAGATTACTTCAGAAAAAAATATATCAATGCTTACCTGTTGGCAGAGACATGGCTTCTTCATAAGCTATGTTTTTGTAATAGTAAGATCTAAACTTAATTTCATCTTGAATGTCTCTATTTTCATCCAGGTATAAATGTTTTCTTCTAGGATAACCACGACCTCCAGCAAAAGATACACATGCTAAGTGTTCTTATTTAAAAAAAACTAATATGAATTAAAAGTACAATTTAATTTTTAAATATTTTGTACTAAGCGATGTGTAAAAAAGGCTGGTATTGTTAAAGTTGAACTAAAGGTTCTTCTACAGATGAAGTCTATTGTACCATTAAAATGCCTTTGGATTCATGTCTCCATAAAAGTTTAATTGAAGGTTCCAATGACAACGTTAAAGTATATCAAAGGATTTGCTTTTATATGTTAAAAATTACCTATTGTATTAAAAGTGAAAGTATTTTAGTTTTTTATGCTGTTAAAAATATCTGATATGAACATATTTAAGATTGTTCCAATTATAATGCACCATTAAACCATTACTTAAGATTGTCTCATATTGAAAGAAGGTTTATAATAGTTATATTATGAGATATACCCTTGTAAACTATTAATAAATAGAATAATAACATTTGAAGCTAAAATTGACTTGAATAATTTTTAGTTGTTTTATAGCAGATATTTTTAACTCAGAGTACTTGGAAATTAAATGTGTGTTCAAAAGTTCCTAAATATTGAACTGATACATATAATAGATTAAATGCTAAATTTAGTTCTCAGAAAAACTTGTAATTTTCTGTGTTTAACTTTTTCCTCAATTAATATAAGTTATTTTGTTAAAAAAGTTTCGTATTTTAATCCTAAAATATTATAAAATTATTTTCTTATAACAATTTTCTCTAGTTATTTTTGAAAATATTAAGTTCTACCACATAATAAAACTTTTTATTGAATATTTGCTGATAATATTCATGTATGAACCATTTATACACAGATCTCAGACCATGATTACATAAATACCAAAAATCTGGTGCAATGCAAAAAAAGGTTGATTCATCAAATTTCATCTATGAAATTCATTAGTATTTTGCAAAATAATTGTATTTTATAAACTTATGTTGATTATGTATGCATTAATAAGTAGGTGAATATTCTTAATGTTTTCTCATAGATATTTGTGGCATAATAAGTGATATATTTTCTTAGAGATTGTACCTATTGTTCGAGCAGATGGCTCATTATAATGAGACATGTTGAAAATCTCGTCTGAGACAGTGTTGTGCCGATGAGAATTATATTTGTCACTAGCTCGGTGCCCATAATATCTGCAAGAATTAAAACAAATATTAATGGCTAAAAAAAGAAAAATCTTTAAATCTCATAGGCTTTTTGTTGTGGATCAGGGACAGTTTTATTACAAAAAACAAAGACTACGTGTTGCTCTAATGGATGCCAATAGCAAACAGACCTCAAAGAAAGGAAACTGTCAAGCAGTCTTCCCAATAACAGTAATGTTTTATTCATATGTATAATTACAAATTGTTTAGATTACAAACAATTTGAAACACTTTTGTGAATTATGATTATAAACCTATGTAAAATAATTCAAATAAGCACAAATGTGCATGGTTTAAGTAAATAAATCAATATATGTGTATGTACTAAGTTTACATTTATTGTATCCCAGATCACCAGTTTGGATTCCGAACATCCCACTCCACTATCCAGCAATGTCATCGTGTGGTGTACGTTGTCTCGTCTTCTTTGGAGCGCGGAATGTACTGCGTGGGAGTCTTTTTCGATATAGAGCAGGCTTTTGATCGAGTCTGGCACCCGGGACTGCTTTACAAACTCCGTAAATTCCTACTTCCTACATATTTTCTCATCATCCGTTCCTTTTTTATTAATAGATTATTCCAAGTAAACCACAATGGTTCCTATTCATCCCTCTATTTTCAATCCGCTGGTGTTCCTCAAGGTAGTATTCTCGGTCCGATCCTCTACACCGTCTATACAGCTGACATCCCAACAACTCCTAACACTATCCTTACCACATATGCTGATGACACATGTGTGCTCACAGTTAGTAATAACCCTTTGATTGCATCCTAAACTCTCCAGTCCCATATCACAATCCTCGAAGAATGGTGTCGAAATTGGAGGATAAAAATAAATCCCATCAAATCACATTTACTCTTCGTCGTAAACCTGCCGACTGCCCTACAGTATACTTTAATAATGTGGCTCTTACCCCTGTAGAACAGATTCGTTATCTTGGACTACATCTTTACAAACGACTAACCTGGAATCCTTACACAAGACTGAAAAGAAAGGAAACTGCACGCAGATTCCGACTACTACAGCACTTACTAGACATATGGTCTAAACTTCCAACTCATTACAAAAGACTGATCTACATGACAATAATAAGGCCCATCTGGACATACGGAGTTGAGCTTTGGGGCTCCTTGAACCTTCGAATTCCTCTTGTATCCAATCTTTACAATCCAAAATCCTTTGTAAAATCCTCAATGCTCCTTATTTTGTTACTAATAAAACCATCCATAAAGACCTAAATGTTCCTTATGTAACCGATCTAGCCTGAACCCAATATTATTCCTTCCATAATAAACTCCCTAACCATCCAAACCCACTAGTTTCTAACCTTGTTTCCTCTTCCATTCCTGGCAATCCTCGAGGCACCTGAAAAGAAGATGGCCTCGTGACCTTATATTGTAAACTGTTAGAGTCTCTATATTGTAAACCTTATATAGAGTTCTACTACTGGGTAGTTTCTCTACATGCTGTATCATATCATTATGATCAAATTTACTTGTATTTTTTATACAGTTGTAAATATCAATAAATAAATAAATAAAAAAAAAAAATTTATTGTAGCTCTTGTTAAATTCTTTGTATATCAAAGATAGAAAATATCATATATTTTCAGGCCTATTGAATTAGTAACTAATTATAAATTTTAATATTATAATTTTTATGAATTTGGTTGAATTTAAATGTGAAATAAACATTGCATCTAGAGTATTTTATTCCATTGTAACATTGCCAGTGACTCATCTAAACTTGATATTTGTAGTGCTATACTCTTTTTGGTCTCCTGGAAACATTACCTATCAGTAGATAGGTTGGTCAGTTGGTTAGTAAGCTGTCCTTATTGAGTACTGAACCCAAGACCCTTTATGGGCTGTTGTGGTATACAGTTTTAAAGTTATATATGTATTTTAAATCTTTAAAACCAAACTCCTTATATTTTACATATATGCATGTGTGTATGTATATTAGTATTAAGGAGTTTGGTTTATAAGAACTAAAAATAGAAATAGGTTTATTTGTCATCGGTAGCTCTATTCTTTAGAAAAAAATGGCAAAGTGTATTGGTTTTAGATGTATAATTAATGTTAATGTTTGTGCAATGATTATTCATACAATTTGTATCCAAAGCAGTTCCTCGTCTCATCAATCACATTTGTCAAGCCAAGTAATTTGAAATGAAACTTTTTCAGAGTATTAATCGACATATTATAATATAACGAAATATAATAGGATATTTTGAATTAACCCAAGAATAGCATGGCATACTTGCTTATTAGTAAAAATGAGTAAATTTTACTCACATAGATGTAAAGAACATACTTATTGTATACCATCTACATCTAATCAAGTATCTGATTTTAGGAAAATTTAAAAATAGTTCCAAAAATAAATATATTGATTATATATATACTAACATATATTAGTAAAAAAATTGAATCCTCCGTATTACAAAATGTTTTCCATTTGAATTTAATACATCATAAACTTAAGTACTTAAGAAAGCTAAGGTAAATACATATGAAAAAATTACAAATAAAAAACTAAATTTGTATCTAATTATTATAATAGTAAGTCAATTGAATAAGACATCTAAATCATAAACCATTAGAATTAAAAAGGAGTCACAATCATAGATGATAACAATCTCTCTCCAAAATACCATGTTCCTAAATTCCTCAACTGGAAAATTGTAAGGGAAATATCAACCTACCCTCATGTCACTTCTATATGTTTGTAATCAAAATTACTATTTAGATGGCTTTAGTTCAATTCAATACCTTTGGTCCTTTAGGTCAGTTTCTGAAATGTTTGGCCCAAGTATTGGTGAAATATCCATTATTGATACATTCACGTTACACACAATGGGTATCAATGAGGCATATTCACTAAACAAAACAAAGTATTCATCTAAAGTTACTACCACCAAGTGCATAATGGTTTCAATAAGTAAAAATTACTCAGTAAGATTTAGAACTTGTCCTACATGGTTAACTTTGACAATAGATAAATAATTTGTTATCATGACTAAGCAAGTGTAAACACATTGCTGCCCACTCATCCACCCCACGTTATAGAGGTGGAGGGGTAGAAGTTGAAATCCTATGAGGAATTTTACTTCTTTTACTCAACGATATCATTCTAGGGTTAAGGGTAAAAGTGATATCTGAAAAAAATCTATTTATGTAGTAAATATGAATCAACAATGTCGGATTCAAGAAATAGACCATTAAATTTTAGAAAAAATAAATAATTAAAAATTATCAGAAAGTATTTTTATCTGGTTACTATGTATTTTTAAGTATTTTGATTCCTAATCTGCTTTTAATGTGGAGGAAAGATGAAACTAAAATTTTACTGATATTTATAAAAATGTAATTTTTAATTTTTTTAAATAGGTGTATTTATATTGTAATCAAGCAGTTCATATTCCACGAATTCTGACCATCTAAACTAAAAAAAAATGAATTACAGTATTGTACTTACGGCACAATTTGCAGTGGGGTAGTACTTCGGGGGTGAGGAACGGAAGTGTAGATGCGTTTCATTAATCTTTCGGTTTCGGCTCTTATTATTTTAGTTTCATCATCAAAATCCTACAAAGTAGTTCCATTAACTAAACATGCTAATTAAAGGAGACTGATGGCAGCTTTATTCTAAACTTCATTTTACTGAATAAAAAAAATACATTAAAGTAGGTTTTTTACATGTTTCCAAAGTGGTACATTTTATAAGTTTGATTCAAGAAGGAGCATTTACTCAGATTTCGATTAATTGCAACTTATACATGCAGGTAAAATTTGTAATTAATTTCTAAGCCATAAATACTTATTTAATTATTATTTCACTCACAACAAGAGGTCGAGAGTTGAGGAAGTCTTCGGTTGGAACATAGGCCAGATGTGGTCTGGATCTATGGTGAATTCTGTCCAGCTCGCCAATGAGAACGGAAGTCCGGATCGAAGGCTTCACCCTCCATGTTGTTACGCTTATCCGTGGTGCCTAAACACATTTAATTGTATTTATGTATCCTTAACTTTCATTTGGCTATTACATTCAATTACTGCTTGTCATTTTCATCCATAGCTATCAAATATGTTGACATGGTACTTTATGAAAATAAATTGCATTCTGTTGACGAAAGCTACAATTACTCACGCAATCAACTAACAGCATTTTTTATTTTTGAACTGTTACATTGATTATATTCCAAGGTTGGGAACTCTTGGGTTGTTTTCCCTAATCTGCAAGAAACTCAATACCAGAGGGTTAAAGAAAAGTATGATAAATGAGAGAAATATAAGTTCAAATTTTATCAGGAAGTTTATGTATTATGCTGAAGTATCTGGTCAATTATGGTTTGATCAAACATAAAGATAAATAGATTTAGATCTAACAAGAAAAATTGGGTAGAAAAAACTAATAGTAAAACATTATCGTACCAACAAGTTTTGGGAATTAGTATCTAAACGTTGATGATTGATTAATTTGATAACGATGATGTTAAAAGACAAACGTGGATAATTTTAGTGGCCACCTAAGCACATCGAATTCGCTTTTCAATTTTTTTTTTCTGGTTTGAGTCATTTTAAATTTAATCTCATTGACGTCTTTATTCTATTATTTCATTTTCCAGATTTTTTTAAATATTTATTTATTGCTATTTACAACTGTACATTATAATACATTTAGTAAATCTGATCTAATTTAAATTGGAGTGTTACAGGAGTGTAGAGAAACTATCCATTGGTAGCACTCTAATGATATTTTACATTAGCTGGTCTCGTGGCCATCTTCTTTTCAGGCGCCTCAGAGGATTGTCAGGAATGGAAGAGGATGCAAGATGCAAGAAACTAGGGGGTTTGAGTGGTTAGAGAGTTTATAATGGAAGGAGTGATATCTGGTTCGGGCTAGATCGGTTACATAGGGAACATTAATTAACTTTATGTATGATTTTATTTGTGACAAAGTAAGGGGCATTGAGGATTTTGGATTGTAAGGATTGAATACAATATGAATTCGAAGGTTTAGTGGAGGCCCAAAGCTCAAATCCATAACATATGTCCAGATTGGCCTTATTACAGTCATGTAGATCAGTCTTTTGTAATGTGTTGGAAGTTTAGACCGTTTGTTTAGTAAGTGCTATAATAGTAGAAATCGACGTGCAGTTTCCTGTCTTTTCAATCTTGTGTGAGGATTTCAGGTTAATCGTTAGTCCAAATGTAGTCCAAGGTAGCGGATCTGTTCGACAGGGGTAAGAGTGACATCATTAAATGGAACTGTAGGGCAGTCAATAGGTTTTGGCGAAGGGTAAAGGTGATTTGATGGGATTTGTTGGAATTTATTTTAATCCTCCAATTACGACACCATTCTTCGAGGGGTGTGATATGGGATTGGAGATTTTCCAGATTTAAAACAAAAACAAAAAATTCTTCTGTTCTAATACATTGCATTAGACCAGCAGATTATGCAGAAAAATGTGACTTATTTTACACAAAGTTTAATTTATTTATGCCCCTGAAGGTGAAGAGCAAATCTCTACGTTCTTCTTCTCAAACCCACTATCATCGAACATCCAGCTGTCTTAGACCCTTCTGCATAGCATCCAGCCATCTGATCCAGAGGTATGGTCTTCTTTGCTTGCCATCCAGTTTACAATTCTTAAATTACAATTATGAATATCTTTTAGGATATTCTTCGATTTGGGCATCCTCTCCACATGTCCTAATTAACTTTAGAGCAAGCTAATTTGAAAAAAAAATCAGCATTTAAAACCTAATAAGCTCTGTGAGTTTATTTCAATAAGGATAAGGACTTGTTTATAATAAGCATAATTTAACTTTACATCGTTTTTACTACTGACAGTTTTTATTAAAATCGTTATAATAAATACTGTCAGCCTTTTTCTAGAAAATTGTCAAAAAAAAGTGTGAAATCTATTTTATAAAGTGGGACTTAAGTCATATCTATTTTAGCGAAAATTTAATTTCAGTTTCAGGTAACTTTTCGTTTTTGAGCTAGGCTGGTCACAGATAAATACACAGGCATCATTTTGTGAACCTCGGTCGTCAGGACACAAGCTAGGTAGAGCTTCGTTGAAAACTCGAATACTAAATTTTTCACTATCGCAATTCCCATTCTAAACTATATTTAATAAGTAGGTAAGTGAAGTAAAAATGAGAAACAAAATCTATTAAGTTATAAAAAGATATTTAAGAGGTAATACTACGTAATAATATACACAATAATATATGTGCAAACACTACAAGAAATACAAGAATGTATTTTAATTATAAGTCTAAATAATTAAAATATTATCCTAATATTAATCTAAATACAACTTTAGTAATGAAACATTCTATCATTTGTTCAATTTTTTGCCCTTGTAGTTTATAATGAAATTTTACTTTATATAAATTCTAAAAAATACTAGTTTAGGTGATTTATCATTCATATTGTTGAAAAATATATGTGTAAAATGGGTAATTGTGATGTTAAAAAAATCTATGTACAGTTTTATTAAAAGTTATCTTATGCAACAAGCAGTCATATATGTTATATCAATAATATTATTTATATTGAATAGAATAAATTAGTAAAACATAATACATGCGATAAAACTGACAAACGTAACACCTATTTATTACTTACCAAATGAATGAAAAGAATATTTATATATACAGGATATTCAAGACTCAATAGATACTGATCACAGAACACTGATTCACAGAATAGTACCCGGCAGGGCGAAGGCACCTTCCTGTATGACTACCCTAGATTAGCTACCCTTCAGGTCTGCATTCCTCCCTCGTGTTTTATGGAATAGTACCCGGTAGGACGAGGATACCATCCTCCAAGATATAACAGGTATCACTCCTTAGACTCACCCTATCTAGTCATCTTCCTTGTCAACTACCTTACCTTTATTAACTGAACACGCATTGTCGAGGCCTTCTGGAGAAGCAGAATAATTAAGAAAATAATTCACCTCGACAGCGCAAATCAACAAAACTCCAAGCATTTTTTTTTTCTACAGTTTTGATAATATGCGGGCTAAATTTGTGGAATATGGAACAAAAATAAAGAATTAAATCGTTTGAGAACTATATTTCCGGTAAGAATCTCTCATTATAAATAATTTAAATATCCTGGGGTGACCGGGAAGAATTCAATTCTTAAGGGTAATTGAATTCTCAAACAAAATTGTCCTGTTCTTCTGTTCGATGTCCCTCAACATTTTCCCTCCAATGGTCTAAAACTGTAAAAGAATACTTCACACTTTATGATGAATTGTGCCTACACGACGCGACGGATCGTAGAAACAATCAATATAAAATCGCTTTAGAAAATCTTTCATCAAAAATATACTTTTCCATTGGAAATGCCAGAGTTTAGTGCATTGGAGTAAAACTAAAAACAGGTTACAAAATCGACTTGACAGTCAAAAGCAACTTCATTCTAAGATCTATCCAGATTTATTACTGGATTTTCAAAACTTTTGGAAAACATGATATCGATCGAGTTAGAAACACCCTGTATGTATATGTATATATATAACATCACTTTATTTGAAATCAAACCATGTTGATACAAAATCAACAAGAGTTAGCAGAAAATATGCCAAGCGTTGTATTATGTCATCAAAAAATATTAAACGTTAATAAATTCAGAACCGGAGAAAGCTTTATTTTTAAAAATTAATTATCTATGAAAATAAAATGTTAATTAAACTAGTTTAGTAGTGACACTGTAGGGAGAAATTGCTTAGTGAACTTCCAGCAACTAGCTACTTATTATGTAACTTTGTGGCTGGGGGTGCCCTCTGAATATTTTGACCTTGAATATATTAATGAATTATTTCATTTGATTTACAACAGGGAGGTCCACAGGTAATCTCTTTTTTTATTTTTTTTTTTTAGTGAATCTAATTATCTCTAACCTGCTTTTACTTCCTTGGTTTATTTCTACATTAATCTAGGACAAGCCAAAAAGATATTTTCTGTGGACAATATGCAAAATAGATTCTCAACCTTCTACTACCACACAGCTCTAGAAAACCAATTCCAGACTTTCAATCTTGTACTCTTTCATACAACAATGTTCTTGGTGAAAATCCTTTAATTAATTTGTAGGGTTAACCCCCACCCTCTCCTTAAAGTCCGTTCTCATTGAGACCGAATCCTTTCACTACTTGTTTATTAAACAAAAGACAAAACGAAAGTAACAATTTACAACGTTACTATATTTTCTTAGTTCTAGGTACGTTAATAAGACACCTCACGTATGCTGGTATTAATTTTTATTTATGTTGGTATGACGATATATCTGACGTAGAATATATTTAAGCAATAAAAAAAAAATTATTTTATATCTCTGGTTCTATTCAAGATATACAATTTGTTTCTTCCAAAATATCCCTATTGAAAGTGATAAAACAAAAAATAAATAAACGAGCCATCAAAATATTCACGTATTTTTGGAGCACAGAATCTAAACTTGATCTCAGTTATTTTTTTTTTTTTTTATATTAGCAAACTAATTACTTTACTATTTTGATGGATCTATATTTTTATTTTACCACTTTCCAAGAATAACATTTTAGTACCAAAAACTAATTTTTCTATCTTGATTAAAACCAGGGATATAAAATGAAATGTGTTTTCACTCGTCAACTTCTCTATTGAGTTGTAGAGTCGCTCATAAAAGATTCATAAAATTTAGATGACACATCTAAATAGCTTATTATTTATGGCGCTCCCCTTCTCAGAAAACTGATTAACAAATGCTCTAATATGTTGTGGCTCTTGACTTTCAAGAATCTTTACCAAATATTTTCCTAGCTCTAATTTTTTTCAAAATAATAAAAATTTCATCAACGAACCTAGCTATATTGTTTGGCAATTTTATCTGTTGAGACATCAGTTATGACAAAAATTATGTCATAAACGAGTTTTCCGAGGCTGAAGTACGCAAAGTAAGGATTTAAATTTTTATTTTTACTAATATAGAAAATCTGTTTATTTCTAAGTATTTTCATATTACAGATCGTTAATTTCAACTTATAACCTTAGAACAAAAAAAAAAAAAAATTGGAAATGACGAAATTTTGACTGACATTCATTTCCAATTTTATGGTATTGTTGATCTTCCTTGAGGACAATTTTCCCTACCGAATTTCAGTTCATTTGATCCAAAAGGGGGTCGCTGGTTATGGTATAGATAAACAATAGCCTCTCATATTATAATCTTGTCTTCAAATAACAGCAACAAATACCAGTGTTTAAATAGTTAAATTAAATAGCTAGAGCGATTTCATTTAGCTCCAATAAATAAAAAAAATATATTTATATAAAATACAAAGTGATATGCTAATTTTGTCCATGAACACTTGTAAAAGCACATAGAAGTAGTGAAGCGTTTGTGGTTCTCCAGAATGTCAAATAGTAGTCTGAAGTTTTCCTATATTTATTTCACCTGCTGATCCTGAACAACCATAACCCATGGATCTATACCGATTTATCACCGAGTTGGTGGGGAAGAACACTTGCCCCAAAGGGACTGGTTATGGGACTATGGACCGCCTCCAGCTCCACCATGGAAAACATGGTTCGTATCAAGCTGAAGTTACACACTCCAGGAAGTAAATCTAATTTTAAAATGATTTTATATCAGTCAACTTGTCTTAGAAGGCGTAAAGAGTAGCTTTGGTGATTGTCGCCTTCATAACTCTTCAGATCAAACTAAAAAAAAAAATCGGAAAACTAACTAAAATAAAATCGTTTTAAAATTAGGTTTCATTTATGGATTAAAAATATCCCCTTTCCTTTTCAATATAATAAAAAGAGAGGTGTCATTTGTGTCATGAACACCCTAAAGACATCCTAGAATCCGTGTTCTTGTGGTTATGGATGGGAAATC
This sequence comes from Halyomorpha halys, assembly GCF_000696795.3. Classification (NCBI taxonomy): domain Eukaryota; kingdom Metazoa; phylum Arthropoda; class Insecta; order Hemiptera; family Pentatomidae; genus Halyomorpha; species Halyomorpha halys. The sequence goes on along the minus strand of NW_027106326.1, from coordinate 466,174 downwards.
CGGGCCCACGTCTAAAGTGACCTTCCCTCCACTTTTTGAAAAGTACAAAACAATACAAAGAGTAAGGGATAAATTAATTTAGCTTTGTAAAGAAATTGAACTAGAGACACGATTAATTGAATTTCAAATATTAAGTAATATTCTACAATTTTTTAATAATATAATTCATTTTGGAGGCTTGGAAAGGGCGGCCATGATGTAATTTCCCGGGGAGGTCGAATGTGCCTCTAGATATGAAACATTCTGGAAAAATATCTATTCCTATTTTTAGTTAAGACAATAGAAGTAATGTTACTTCTTTATTAGGGAAATGGGTGTTTTTTAAAAAATTTTATGAAAATTCATTCTTTTCAAAATAACATCACTCTCTATAGATCAGTTTCAAGATCAATCTTAATATATATCTGACTAATCTGTAGCTTCACTAGCTCAACTACCATAAAAACAGATGGAGGTATTCCAAAACAAATTCCTGAGAATCATAGTTTCCCGTATCGAACTAAAATAACTTGGGTGCGTTCAGGGTTAAATATATTCTTCACACAATGTTACAAGTACAAATTAATTTACTTCTTTAAATAATGCCCTCACTATTTAATAACTTAAATAGGTAATTTAGTAACTTTAAACATCACCAAATGATTTACACAACTTTTATATAATTCCATTTTCAAATGTTTATTTTTATAAAAAAAAAAAAAACCGAGAGAAGAGAAGATGATTTGAAATTGACGGCGAATGTTATATTTAAGTTTATTTGATAATTAACATCCACCCTAATGTTGATCCACTTGATCACGAAATTCTTATTTTTTTCACATATAATCCATGACATTAGATATTGAAAAAGGAATAATTCTAGGTAAAAAATAAGATAAATTAATATTCACTTATGGAACTCATCTATCGTTTGTGATCGCACCAATAAATAATACTAGTTTTAATTTCCATTATTATTTTAATATACTCGGTACAATTAAAGTATCTGAAAAACAGATAAGAAAAAATTTATGTTTTCACATAATCAGGATGTGTTCTGAAAAAAAAAGAGGCTGCGGAAGTACATAGCGAGAATCAGCTCTTTTACTTAACTACCCATGACTACAACAGTCTGGGATTAAACCAACTCTTAACAATTGTAGAAACAGAACAAGTGTTAGATATAATGAAGAAGAGCGATTGAGAATAAGTTGTCCAAAAATATAACCTTATATTTGTAATATAACCTTTCCGAAAATTCTTACTGAGAGGTAAGTCTCACTGTCTATAAACTTGGGATGTGCTTTCTAATCTTGTAATGGGTGAGAACAAAATAACAACAGAGAGCCACGTTATTATAACAAGGAATCGTAAAGGAAACTTTTTTCTCTAAAAAAAACCTTTGAAATGAACAACGGCCATGAATATTACGAATTCATCACATACTTATTATATTACCATATTAATTAAGTCATCAACCAAATATTGAGACAAAAAGACTAAATAAAAGCAGAATTCTCGTGATTTTATTAGTAATTCTATGACGGGGCAGGCAATGTGTATTCGATATTCTTCTACATTAAATAGGGCCTTCCGTCATCAAATTCTTATTCACCGCAAATGTAAAAACATTACTACAAGTTCAAAACACCTATTAGAAATTTTGATGCTTGAATGCGTCTATGGGTAACTGAATGCTGTGGGGAGATGGATTTCGAACCCAAGTCAGATTCACAAAGTCTCTTTCATTCGAATTTCTCGAAAATAACCTGCATTTATTTATATTTACATCTAACTGTTTATCTCTAAGCTGCTTTTGGTGAAACCTTGTGCCTCCCGGAATTCAGATTTTGTTTCCATACCTTAACATATAAATGTCCTAATGAAATATTCACAAGGTCTACCTTCTTGTCGTTTATTTTTGTTGTGGCACGTAGATCCCTCAGAGGCTTCGAACATTTAGGCCTATGCCTTAAAATTCTCATCTGATTTGTCAACGTCTCCCTTCGGGTCAGGAACATCAGTTATCTCAAATATCAAAATGTAAACTATCATGTCCCCCTAAAGTAAATGAGTCGATGAGGATCAATACAAAAAGATGTTATTTCATATATTTAATTAAGTATGTTAATAAATTTAAATAAAATATAAAATCGTTTACAAAAGCTAGAGTTACTGAAACAAGTTATAGCTTTAACCTATACCATGCTGTTAGTGAATCCACGACACTATATAAAATTTCACTCTCATGCAAAAGGAATTACTGATTAATGAATTCCTTACCTATGGTAGTTTCGAGACCAAGAAAGAAGTTGTTGATGAACAAGAGCTTAGTGGAAGGAGAGAAATGGGTTGGGTAGGAAATGAAAGGATTTTCAGGTGAAGGTTACCGATTCGTCGAATTAAATATGAACAGTTTCATTTTTCGAGAAGTCTAAAGTTTCGAAGACCATGATGTTATGGAATCTATATTTTAAAATTTCATTAATCTATATATAATATTCGAATTTAAGAAAGTAAAAGCGAAACATCGTTTAGTGAGAGGCTCGAAGGAGTGATGTTAATTTTTTTTTTAATTTTATATAATTAATTTTTAAATAATAAATTCTGTTAGTGAAAAAACAATGTTAATTATATTAGACAATCATTAATCAAGTTCTAAGAGTTGCACACATCAATCGCTCATAACTAAATAAAAATCAATCAATATATATATTTTAAAATCAAATGAGGCAACTGTCTGGCTAAGGTGGGGTCCCGAGCTCAAACTCTGTAAGAGAAGTGGCGGTAGGTTGTGCCGTGGGGTAGTCTACCGGAAGTGGTGGAGGAATAGGACGAGTGGTAGGATCCGGGGTAGTCTGAGGATCTGGAACTCCTTTCGGTGCTATAAGAGTACGCGCCCGGTCCTCCGCTTGTCGACCGGTTCACGGTCTCACTGCTTGAGCTATAGTGCCTACTCGGCGGACCGGAGCCACGTCTACTCGTCTCTGTGTTGGAGTTGTAAGAGTAAGAGTACTGCTCCTCGGCCCTTCTGCTCCTCTCCGGTGTGTCCGTCACCACGTAATGTCTCGGGCTCTACAACAGACGTTGTCATCTTTCAAGCCGTCCCAACAGCTCACAATACATCATAATATCAATATATAATAAATTAAGCTACACAGCTCCGTCCATACAGAAATAGGTCAGTATTCCAACCGTTTCCACTTATCCTCTCTCATCGACAGTTGTCGAATGGAACACTATTGCTAGAACGAGATACGTCGTGGTAAGCATTTCAGTTGGATCCATTGCGGAAAATCTATACTTAGCATGTTCTCTCTGGAACTGACCAATCTTCTCGTACTCCTCGAAAACTAAATGAATATGCTACGGAAGCGTAATGCTAGTTTGTAACTGTTAAATATTTATAATGACCACTGACCTTCAACTTATTTATTATAAATGATAGACCTTCCGAGAGTGATTCATGCGAGGAACACAATATCATGAGAGTTGCTGATGGCCATATGACACTTAAGTCCGTACACGTGTGGAGCACTGTCAGTATCAAGCACCATGCTAATTACTAATTATAATACTTACTACACTAGAAATTTGTTATTTTATAAAAATTTACAAGATTAAACGCTACTTTTGATTGAATTAATAGTATGTTAAATCACTTATCAATTGTATACATATAAATTGCGTACTCATCATGTACTTCAATCCTGTCTTCGTTTCACAAAATTTAAAATACATCATTCTTTATACAAATAGTTCGATATTTTCCGAAGAGCATAGCCCATTATTAGTATGTTCAATTTCAGGAAGAAACGAACCTTTATTCGATAAACTCGTAAAAATTTCGGAAATAGATATTTTAAATACAGAAGAAAAACAAAACATGCTTTTAGTAAAAGTTGGAAGTACATGAAAAGATTCGCTGAGCTACTTAATTATGTTAAGGCACACATAGCATTCGAGCTTTTTACATGTAAATTAATTGAGCTTGTAAGCATCTATTCCTATTCTATTCCTGAGAAGGCATGTTAATTCGATTTAGCTTGTTAAGAAAAAATAAGCTGAATCCTATCGCTATCGAGCAAATTTAAAACTATACAATTCGTTATTGTACTATTAGCTATCGGTGTGTTGTAAGTATTTCAATGGTAACTGAATGAAGGGATCGCATTGAAAAGGATGCGTTTTCGGGAGAAGGATGACATTGGAGCTCTTGTTCCAGAGTAGTAGTTGCCGTCACAGCCGTACACTGTGAAGGGAAGAGGGACCTGGCTTGGGCGCGGAACTGTTGGCACCTTGTCCCAGGGCACCTGCCTCCTCTGTGCAGAGCAAACCAAACCTGTTAGTATAGTGTACCTCACCCAATGATGGAGGTTGAGGATTGGCAAGGAATGCTAACTTAACATCCGACAATAATGGGTGAAAACTATGGTAAGAAAAGCAGCTTATTATGATCCCGTGTACTCGAAAAAACTAAACAAAAGAGGGATTTCGAAAAAAAAGAAAAATATATCTATATAAAAAAGGGATATGAAGCGAGTCTCCAACAACCTGAACTCTCTTCTAAGCCTTGAATATTTCATTATAAGTTGGCATGTGAAAGTCAATATATCCATTGTTGTAATGTTATAATTAAACAATTATTAAGGAAGCATTTCATGTTGGTAAGTTCAATTTTTATTGATATTGAACACCTATTTTACTGTGGAAATTTAAAATTTTGTGTAAAAAATTTGTAAAGGTTTACTTTTGAGAAATTGTTCCTGATGGCTATTATCGTTCTCGTCCTACAGTAGAAACAACAAATTGAAAAAAGTTCACTTGGCAACTTAGACATGTTTATCGGGGTAACATTTATTTATTAATTGCATATAAGGCTTTAAAAGGTTAGTTAACGTTTATTACACAAAGCTAATCATATGGACAAATTATGATGAATTATATGAGGCCGCACAAGCTATAAATTAGATTTTATTTATTTGTAACAAGTGACAATTGCTTGTTTTTATCGAATGTTCCATTTGTTACCATGTTTATTTCCATAGGAAGTAACCTGTAGTAATACGATTTTTCATAAAAAACAAACAAACATATTTTCAATACAGATAAAGGTAATCGGCTTTGTTTCATGATATTCAAGAAGTATATTTTTGTTACCTAATTTTTTTTTAAATGTGCAGGGTAGTTCAGTGAGTAAAGTGCTGTGTTACCAGGCCCGGGTAGTAACCATATGGCAGATAATTATTTATTCTGTTACTTTAGCCCTTAGTCAACCCTGTGAGTTCGGGAACCCTTCTGGGGCACACCCAGCCTCTATCAAGTGCGTACCCTTGATTGGGGATAACGTTGAGCGTGGTACTGACCATATCAACTCCTTCCACAACCGTTGTATAAGTTGTTCAACATTACTATTCCTGGATTATATCGATATAAGATTTTTTAAAAGTTCCTTTGAATAAGCAAGACCGACTAACTTTGTATTTTTGTTTTGTTCTTATTATTAATTTGTTTTACAATCTGACCTTCACTATTTTTTTTATCCTATTTGCCTTTAGGTTAAAAGTTGAATACAATTTTGTCTAATTTATTTATTTATATCTTGTACGTTTGGAGACAACTGCATTCTTTTCAGCATCTAATCTGATCCGGTATTCTCGAGTTAGTAGCTACTTTTAAATATATAACAAGTTTTAAAAGTATATAACAACTCCAATGAAGTTAAGTCAATGACTAAGAGCTTTTTGTCCCGAAAATTCCAAATTATAAATAAATAATTTAAACGCAGCTGTATTTTAATTTTTTAGTTAAAGCAGATATGAGTATAGAAAAAAAAATGTTCTTTTGAAATGTTAACTTATAAAAATTAACTATTGCTCACTTTTATAAACAGTGGTAGAATCTGAAAATCACTAAATATTTTTACAATATCGGTTTATAACTTAGCCAGTTTTGTTTTTGTTAATTGTGATAAATTTAAAAATGTTTCACTCGACGATTCTTCTATGTAAGATCATTCAAAACAAATTCTAATGAATGAGCGGAGAGGACGAGTAATTTATGAGAATTATGTACAAACAAAAAAATGTTAGTTTACTGAAGTCACGAAGGTTGGGGTAAACTACTTAATAAAATTTATATTCATATATTCTTTCTTTTAAATAATTACATATTTCTAACAATATTCCAATAATGGAGAATGAGTTATAAAATTGGGTTACTTTATTTGCTTGGAAATCATCAATGCGCAATTTTACAAAGTCTAATCGATAAAGTTTAAAATATATATATTTTAACCATTTTTAGGAAGGAATGGAACTTGTATCAATATTTTTAAAAAATACTATGGTTTCAGAATAAAATAGAAAATAACTAAATTTTCTTCTAAAATATAAGCTTTAATGTACTTATAGAGGTATAATTTTATAATTCTACAACAAATTTTGACTTCGCTTGGTTCGTAAAAGAAATAGTTTACATTCAAATTGCTTAAATTTTATACAAGGACACAAAAAATTAAAATAACTTGAATTGAGTTGCTCAGATGTTTTCGTCCAATAATTGTACGTTTGTTAAATTTATTTCTGATATAAAAGAAAAAACGGGTCTGTATAGATTGAGTAAGCTTTTTTGAATTAGGATTCCAATTTGAATTATGAAGATATTAAAGAGTTTTATCTTGATATCAGGAACTCAGAAAGGTTAAATCCAATACTGTTGGGGATCAGATCCCACAGATCCCGTCCAATTTTATGCATTTTCTTAGTAGTTTTTATTGATAGATATCCTTTGCCGTGGTAAGAATTACACGTAAAACATTAGGATTTCTATCTTCATTAGACTTAGCTGTAAAACATTAGGATTTCTATCCTCATTAGACTTAGCTGTATAAAACATTAGCGAGTTAAATAAAATCAACTTATTATTTTTGGCGCCCATCTATAGACAATATCTAGATTCATCCCCTCTCCACCCCTGCCACTTTATAGCTTTGGTGGAGCTATTGAAAATTTGGCGCTGAGATAAGAAACAAGAGAAAATCTTGAGTGTTAGCACAGGAAAAATAAACGAAAAAGTTTGCAAATTAATGAAACTTTGGTTATAACTTAATTTTAGTAAAAAGAACCGAAATATTCATAGTCCACCCAAATTTAAGGACACAACCTCCCCTGATGGGATCGCATTAGAAGTGGGTATTTGAAAAATAATTTACTCAAAATAAGTCGAGTGAGGTATCGTTTGTTGTAGTTTTTATGTTTCAGAATCAAATAAGACCACAACCCCATGAAGATAGAGTCAACATTTTCAAAATTGTTTATTTGAATAAAATAGAAAAATCACAATATTTTGCTGAACGATGTTATTTAACTACAAATAAATAAATGATGGTACCTAGTGACGAGGGACTTCTTCATATCGGTGGTAGGAAGGGGGTGTCATTCCTTACAGTATTTTGTATGTTAAAAATTTTTGTTTTAAGTGCCTATCTGATATTGTAAAAATTAAGGTCAAACATTTTACACAAAATTGCCTATAAACGCTATTAGATTATATTGGAAATTGAAGCTGGAGGTTAATTTTTCAGAAATTTTCCGGGGAAAGTAAAAGTTTATGGAAATGTTATTATTGTTAGGAAATTTGAGACTTTACCACTTCAAATAAATGTTTGTAGCAAATTTTCTGCGTAGTACCTGCTTGATAGAACCTAAATTGTAATACTTCATTGGAAGTAGATACCGCTTCATATACCATATGAATTGAAAGTAATACTGGTTCGTGTAGCTTGAAGTCTTGTAAAGGAATCACAAAGATAAGAACGCCTTGTTGGCAGTTTTGGTCGTATCCTTGTCCTTCATGGCTAGACGATTGTTTTTCCAATGAAAAATGAATGAGATTTGATCGTAGTAGCAGCAAATGAAGCCCGGAAACAATCAAATGCTCTTGTACAGCAAAACGCGAGGCATCTTTTCTCACTGCTGAATATTGTAGCGATACTATTTAGAGAAATTAATTGACTAAATCATTTATGACAATTATCCATAGCGCTTTATTTACATGACTCCACTAGATAGAAACTTTGCCGCAAAAATTAATTGGAAATTCAAATATTTCGAAAATCTAAAATTTCACTCAGAATTCCTATAACTTTGCCCTCCCGTAGAAAATATCTAGTGTTGATTTTCCATGTTTTCAAATATCATTTATCAGCTATTTTGAGTATAATAACCTCTTTGGGTAAAATGTTTCGCAACAATTTTTTGCAATTTAAAATAAGGAACTTTTAGGGTTTTCAAACAATTGGAAGGAGTGACACCTCCGCGTTCGATCATCTTTCGGTAAAATATTGTGATTTATTTAACTCAAATGGCCACAACTTTTAAAATATTGATTCTATCACCATGGAAATAGTCTCATTCTATTTAGAAACATAAATACTATAACAAAGAATATATGACTCAACTTGTTTTGAGCAAACTATATTTCAAATACCCCAACTCCAATTGCCAAATATCCAGTCCTCCTGAAGATTATTGGGCTGATTTTGCAGATGAAACAAAAGTTCCATTGATGTACAAATTTTGTTGTTTATTTGGGTCAATTTTTTCCCTATTGTATAGTGCATGTTTTATGTTAAATCAAAATTTCTTGGTATGATCTACATTTTTCGCAATATGGCTCCAGGATCAATACTAAAATATATGACGATTATTTTCATTTATTCCAAAAGTAACATCGATTACTTAATCTCAACGGTAGTTCATAAGAGTTTCGAAGATCCCATGAATTTATATGCATGAGAAGAATTTCCAAATTCTCCATGAGTCATGAGAAGAATCTGAGCTGGGGTGTAAACTAAAAATAGTATTATTGGGAGGGGGGTCGGTGGAAGACGGAACCTACGCCTCGAATTGGACACTCAATCTCCCGCTGCTTGTTTAATATATCTTACTCAAGTTCTTTTTGTAAAAATGTCCCTTCTAAGGTTTCCTACTTTTTTACTTGGATGAGTGTTTTTGGCAAGTACTCGTTCGATAAAATATTTCAAATATTTTTTTTTATATCTTTTTTTTTTTGTTCAATATAATCGATTTCTTGGCCGAGGAAAGTCATACAAAAAAAAAAAAAAAAAGGACGACTACATTCGATTTTTTATTTAAGGAATTTCTTTTTAGAATATTCAAAAACATTTTTCGAATGATTAACGTACTTGCTCTATCTAATGTAGCTATGCAAATCAAATTTATGAATATGTCTTATGTGTTTGGTTTGTTGCTTGTCATAAATAAAAAATTTTTATATGAATATTAACTTTAATAATATAGAAATTAATTCTTAATGGCTTATTATGCCAAATGGTGTTTTCTCGTTGGTGTAACCTAAGGAGAGTTAAAAAAATAAAATAAAATTTATGTGAATCCATGTAATACTCGATGTACCTAAAAACCTTTTTTTTTTTATAATAAACAATCTTCTAAAAATAATTTTATGAATTTTACAAGAAAACTGAAAAAATTACATTATTTTATAATGAACAAAAAAAAAAAAAAATGTGTACGCATATATGAGAAATGTGTTTTATAATACAATTATTTTCAAAATGTTTCGAAAGCTTAAAATTCAATTAATTAGATGTTTAGAAAATTTAAGAACTGAATTGAGTTCTTAAAAACTGTATGCAATTGGAACAAAATAGTAATAATATTGACGAAAAATAATGGACTCCAGCATTAGAAATTAAAATTATGAAATGTAAAGTTGAGAATAAATGGAATGCAGATGTGGTATGGGATTTCGAATTGTATTACAAGAGAAAACTATATTTGGTTAGGGGCTCGAGAACAGATCTTGGCTCCACCCATCTGCTATTTCCGACCCTTTTCAACTGAATTCAATGAAATATATTCCTCCGCTAGCATTTCCAAATCCAGCACAAGTCTGCCTGTCTTAAATGAGATATATCAACTAATTTTATTAGGTATTTTTATTTTTAAAGCTCATAGTACATTAAGCGCGATGAAAAATATTTGAATGACAAGTGGAGAAAAAATGCATTGGTAACACTCCAAAGGATGCTTGCTGAGAATAAAATTCCAACATCATACTACTCACAACATTAATAACATTAAGAGAAATTTCTATTTTCGTCCTTATTTTTTCCATATCAAAAAATTCAAGAGAATGGTAACCAAATAATAATAATATATATAAGTAAAATAGCGATAGCTGTTTTTTTAAAATTCAAAGGTCAATACTCATTCAATAATATCTTTATTTCAAAAAATAAAATAGTAATAACGAAAAAAATTTTTTTAAATGTCTATGTACTGTACTGTAATAATATTGTATTATTATAAGTCTGTTATGTGACAATAACAGACTTCGAAACCTTTAAAATCATTAATCTTTATAAAACTAATTAAATTCATTATTGTATAATAACAGAGTTCGAAACTTTTAAATCATTAATTTTATTCTTTATGAAACTAATAAAATTCATTATCGTATTAAATAAAATAAATATTAAATCATTAAATTAAATTGAACAAATAGATATGAGTAAGGTATAAACTGAGTATATTTCTTATGATATTTTTAATGCCTCGAATTTTTCCATTTTTCCAAACACATTATCGCACTACGTTTAGTGGTATAGAGTTAATCATCGCAACCATATTTTAGTTTTTGAAAATTATTTCCTGATCCAATTTTTTAATTATCCTCACTGATTGAACCCTTAACTAAAAACTTTAGGAAATATATTGAACTAGAAAAATCAAAATCTTTCCTTTATTATTCAGCAAAACCTCGTAGGGAATCATTATTATTGATATGCTGGTAGTAATAAATATAAAAATAAATAATATTTATTTATGTTTGATAATGTGAATTCAGGATTTTTATATCAAAAGTTTAGATATATTAACTTCTGATTTGTATAGGATATTTTATTTTGACAAATTGAAATTCTACAACAAATACCAATTCGGTTTATTTCAAAATTTATATTATACTCCTTCAAATAGGAGTTGTGAATGTTCTTCCGATGTATGCATGTATTAGAGTGGTATTATGAATTTTAATAGAATATAATTGTGGACCATGTTCAGTTTTATGTATATATATATTTTTTAGTATATTTAAAATATTTATAACTATGTTTGATGAAAAAAAAATTCATGTTTGGATAAGAGAGAAAATTATAAAATTAAAAAAAAAAATGGAAAGTATATACACTTATACAAAGAATGATTCAATGCAAGAAAAAAAAATTAAAATGTATAAGTGAAAACAAGAAAATAGGCAATAAAAAAAAAATCATGTATAATTTTAACATATTTTTCAACAATTTTTATAATATGACTATTTATGTTATTTTACTCTCTGACTACTAATATTAATATTTCTCAAAACAAATCACTATTTACTAATGTTATGTATACTGTGATTGAGGCAACCCAATACAGTTGGGTAGCATACAATTTTTAATAAAAAATTAAGTTATAAAAATTAGATGTTCTCACAATAATTTTCAAATAATAACTTTACAAAATTGGATGTATCGGTTTTTGATAGATAGCTTCTCAATTGTTGAAAATTTAATTTCATCCAAAAAAAAAAAAATAAATAAATAAAAACCATACAAAATGAGATGGACTTTTGAGGTTATAATTGCTGTTTAAGTAAAAAAAAAAAAAAAGGAAAGATACAGTCTTGAATGCCGGAATCAAGTTTGATGTGAATTTTAAAACTGTTGCAGTGTTAAAAATTTTAATATATAGTATTCAGTCATGGAAATTGTATAACACGCTCGGAAAGAACACTATTTTCGGGATTCGAGTTTAGACATTTCCATTCTGTTCTGAAACAGGAAGAAGGGTATTTATCGTTTGTCGAATCAAAAACTAGTTCTGGAATAGGAAATAGGTTTGCAGCAGTATGTTAGGGTTCATTTAGTTCTGTGAAAGCGAACCGAGGGACACACCTAGAGAGAAACGCTTTATTTAGCCATGCTGCCTAAATACATTGGGTTGCTACATTACACATCATACCAATCAATCCATGATCGGAAATGTATACAATACATATATTAACATGATATAACAATTAGTTAGATTTTAACCATAACTTGACGTATTTCTCATCAAAGCTGGACCCACGATTTGGAGGCTTCCTAATGGATTTGAATAACGTCTTGTGTTTATTTACATTTTTTTTATTCCCACCTATTGTATATAATAACGATTTTAGCTAGTATATTGTTTATTTCTGTTGATTACCGAAAAAAAAAAATGAATTCTTTAATACTGAGGACCCCATATATTAAATTGAGCCCAGATATTTCTTAAGATGGCACAGTTTTTTATATTAGCTTATCTGATGAAAAAAAAAGTGGAAATTATATAACTCCTATGAATAATTTTAATGTGTGAAATCTGCAACTCAGCTGCTCAGTTCATCTACATAATATTACTATCAAGATACATGAATTAATTAGTAAAAAAAAAAAGTACAATAGAATAAAATCAGAACAGAATAACTACTGAACAAGGAATTTGTTTTTTTATTAAAAAAGTTAAAATTAACATACATTCAACAGAAAAAAAATCTTTAATTTACAACTGTCGGTTCTTTCCTAAACGAACATAAGAAATGGAGGATTATAAAAAAAAAAAATTTCAAAAAAAATTTAGTTGAAAACTACGATTATTCCACAGCATAATTATTCCAAACCCATTTCATAAATGAGAGTTAAAATAGTTGTTGAATTTAACAAGTCCCCCTACAAAGGACTATGACAACTAATTCATATATATTAGCTTGGCTACTGTGCCTTGTTAAAACTTTGCTACACTAAAATCATATTTATAACACCCAATAATTGCCTTAATTTATATTTTCAAACCATTACATTATTATTCTTTAATATGGAGAATGTACGACCCAACTAATGCATCACAAACTCTACAAACACACATAACATTTATTGAAGAATGGTGTAAAAACTGGAGAATCGAAATAAATCCTGACAAATCCCATCAGATCACCTTTACTCTCCGTCGTAAACCTACCCTCCTGTCCTACAGTATCCTTTCTAAATACTCCACTAACGCCTGTTGAACAGATTCGATACTTCGTTTTGACAAGAGACTTATTTGGAATTCACACACAAGACTGGAACGACAAGAAACTGCTCGTATATTCCGTATTCTATACTTACTTGACAAACGCTCTAAACTTCCCATTCACGACAAAAAGTTAGAATACACTACGATAATCAGACCAATTTGGGCATATTAGATTGAGCTCTGGGGCTCCACCAAACCATCAAATTCTTCCCGCATCCAATCCTTACAAACCAAAATCCTACATAAAATCCTTGATGCTCCTTATTACGT
>NW_027106326.1:445902-452443 GCF_000696795.3 Halyomorpha halys | reverse complement strand
GTAAGAGTTCTTAAAAGTATTTAATTTTTCTGAACAAAAAACTAGACAATGACTGTTAAAGGACCAAGTAAGCTTTTCGACATGCGATTCGGGAATGAGACACGATGACCGATCGGGCACTTGGCCAAATGCTTACTACGCCAGCCCACAATTACGAAGATAATGGCGTGGATTCAATCAGTTATTCTAAGATTTCATTCTTAAATTGTTGACACTGTAGTGGGTAGATTTGGTATAGCAGCCATTGAACCGACTTTAAAAACAATCAATTAATTTTAAATTCAAAAAAGCTTTTGTGGTTTATGAGGAGTGAACCAAACCCATTGAGGCTGAATTGTCACGAGGCGATGTATATTAATATCTTTCTCATCTAAATATAGAAAACCCTTCTTGAAATATTCCTATTGGTTGCAAAAGTAAAAAATATATTAAATTTTAAATCCTTTGGAATGGTGCCACATTTTTTCCATCCCAAAATACACAGCATTGACACGGATTTCAGCCGTTGCTCTAAATATTTATGTTTAACGAGCTGCAGGTCGTAAACTGCTCTCTCTTACTTAACAAAAGCCAATTGAACTTTATTGTAATTTAGCAACAAAAACATTTTAAAGCCTATCATTTCTACAGTTGCTATATCTTTGATCTTTGGCGAAATACATTTTTATAAATCCTGACTAAATTAAAACTACGCAATGTTTCACTCAACATTCCGGTTAGATTTTCAAACAATCTTATACTTGATATAAATTATCAAAATCACCATTCCTATTCGATTTCATTTAAATTTTTGTTCACATGTTTGTGCATGGAATGTTAACCACCATAGCCTATAACCAAACGCGTCCTCATTGGTCGAGATAATATTTTATTTTGTTCTCCTATACTTATGAAGCAACAAAGTTGTGACGGGTGGATAGGAATAGAAAAAGTTGGCTTGTCCCGAGAATTTTTCATTGCATCACAGTTAGGTTACTATTATTAAAAGACGGACCAGATATTTGGAAGAAGATTCAAAACTTCAAGAGCTCATATCAAAAAGATGTATGGTCATTAATTGCGATATTTTGGATACCACACGCCAGAAATCTGTGCCAAATGCTTAGGTCGTTTCACTCTTCTCAAAGAACAACTATCAGCCCCTAATAAAAATGAATTATCTCCAGTCGTTTATTTAGTGGTGTTGTTGTTTGATCTGTTGAAATATATATCGTGTACTTTTATTTTTTGTGACCACTGTGAAGAAGGGGGGGGAGGCGATGAGGGGGACGAAATAATTCAAATTTTCTAAAATATTCAAGAGTACAAATTCTATATTGGAAACTACTATTAACACATCACACTTATAATTCAATGAAAATTTTTAAAAAAAAATTTAAAGAAAAGTATCTTTTTTTTCCCTAGTGGTATTCGAATATTAGTTTATATCTCTAAACAATAAAAATAAAAAATAAACTTTTTGTGAATTTAAAAAGAGTTTACAGTATTTGTTATATTTTAAATCAATATGAAACTAAAATATAATTTCTGAAATACTACAGCGGAATAATCAGTTCTACACTATCGATAATAAAACTTAACCCACGCAAGATTTATTTATAAAAGTGATACTCAGTTAAAAAAAAAATATATAAATCAAATTTATAACTGACGCGCAATATAAAAAAGAGTTGTACAAGCGAATCTTTTTTAGTTTACTGCTGCTCAAAGCGTTCTACTGAAAGAGCTCTATCAAACTTCGCAGAAAATAAGATTGCTATGTAATCATCCGTTTCATTTTGTCGTCTGGGCACCGAAAGTACAGATGAGACGATGGCTTATAAAACAATCGATCGAATAATAGCCACGAATATCTTATGGCACATTAATTCGTTTTATTTTTATCATTAACTCTTCAGTATTAGAGTGGTTTAGAATTAATTACACCTGTTAGATAGATAATCATAAGTCTCTTGAGGGGAAATTATTCGTATCTTTTTCCGGGATTGGAAGTATGCAAAAAAAAAATTAATATTTGTTCACAAAAGTTTAAAAGCCTTTACTGTTTTTTTTTTTTAAATCATTATTTTTTTAAAATTTAAATTTCGATGTTTTTACAAAGTCTGAACGCTCATTTCTTGGGAACGCGATACTCTATTAAAGTTTTAAGTTTAAAACTCATCACCTATATGTTGCTCGCAAGAATTAATTCTTACCCAACATATTAAGCCGAATAAAAATTAATTTTTTTTTTTTTTATAGAGGTTTTTACAAAATTTTGAACGTTCATTTTTTGGAAACGGGAGACTCTAGAAAAGTTTTAAGTTTAAAATGTCATCACCTATCTCACTCACAGGAATTTATTCTTCAGCAAGGGTATTACGCTGGATAAAACTTTTAGATTTTTTTTTTTTATTTCGAGGTTTAGGCATACATTTTTAAAAATAAAATAAGTTATTCCAATTTACCCTCAATTTTTTTTTTAAATGTAATATAAAAGTATTTTTCTTTCGAATTTATCTAAAACGAGGATTGATACTCATTAATATAGATTATGTATTGAGGTAAAAATTTTGCCAAAAAATCAGATAAAATTACGAAATATAATAATTTAATAGAAAATGTTTATAAATTCCCAAATTCAATAGTAAAAAAATAACGGTTCTAATATTATTAATAAATAATATAATGTAAATGTCATTATTTAGTTATTTTAGTTATTTCTACCTTGCAGTTGATTAAAAATAATTTTGTAATATTCATGAATTTTTTGAACTCCAACAAACCCCGACGTACGCCCAATTTAGAAAAATAAAGTATTCGTTACTTCAATTTGTAGGAAGATAGTCCGGGTGGCGGTCAATAAAGGTATCAAAATAGTAAAAAGAAAACTAATTATTGTTAACGAACGTTTCGCCCCACTTTGCAGGGTTTCGTCACGGCTCTCAGATTGAAGCAAAGATGACATCATTTTATTCCGGTTTGAATTTGAAAGCCAATGATACAGATAGCCTGACTAACGAACAAGAATAATATATATATAAATAGTTGCTTTGAGTAATAGAAATGAATCACGTTCCATTTTCAGGTGATTGGGTAATTTTCCGAACTGGGGCTGTCATTTAAAGCACGGACGTTGCATTGCTAATTAGCTTGCCTTGTTAACAGGTCAATGTTAGGCTTTTAAGCGTCAGCGTTTATTTTTCAGTAACAATAAAATATAATAGGATTAATCAATAAAACGTTCTTCTGTATTTAGCTGATTTATTGTATAGTTATCAGAGGTAATATAAAATATAAAAGTCGTGTAAAAGATATTAATTCGTATGGGAAATATTTAATTTTTCTATAGCAAGAACTGAACGAACAAAAAAATATAGAAGAGAAATATAAACATTTTCAAAAAAGAAGAATATATTCAATTATAAAATATAACTATAAAAATGTGACATACATTATTTAATCAGCCATTAATATTTTGAGATTATAATAAAATATATATTTTAGTCTTTTCAAACAATTTAGTTTCTGAACTATATTCAATATCGATTGAACTATGCTCTACTTTGTCTCTTGCGATCTTAGTGTAATTTTTTAATAAAATTATTGTATAATTTTAATATTTCAATATAATCCAAAGATGTGAATAAATGTAGTTGTCCATTTATTATATACTCCATATTTTGAAAAAGAATTACATCACTTAAAATACAATAAGAAAAGTCGCTAATGCAATGAGAAAAATATAAATTTTGTAAATAAATTGTCTAACGTTGGAAATTGGACTTACGGACGTCAGAGTGACGTCATATGTTGCGCAAAGTCAAACGTTTAAACATCTAAAATTAGTCTATGGCCTGTTTTGTTAGAAATGTTTATAACAGTGGCTATTTTACTCGTAGTTTATTTATATGTACTAAAAAAAAGTATTTTGTAATGTAGTTTTTTGATTCTATGCATCTAAACTATATATATATTTTAGAATGGGAGTTGTTAACAAAATAAATAATTTTAATGTTCTTCACGTAATATTGAATGTACTAAAACTAAACTTTTTATGCACATGTTTCAAAAGGGTCTGATTAGATAATTAGTTGATTCTGAGGTTTTTCGCATTTGATGAACTATATATCACCTTTATCGTTTAATTCAATATTTTTGTTGTAGTATGATTTTCAATTAGTGAGAACAATAAAGCCACATGAAAAGAAAAAAAATACAAAATTTTCAATCATAAAGCATATAAATTGTTATGAATCGCTTTCGTTATTCACATTTAAGAAAACGACTATGTCATTTTAGTTTTCAATAGGTTAATCATGTCAATATTAGTACGGCATACTGCTTGTATATATTGTCTTGGATCGGGGTCAAAAATTCATTAATTTCTAGCAATATTGTAATACTAATGGAAATGTCATTAGTTGCACTTTCTCCATCAGAAAATATCATGTACTATGTACATTTTTATTGTTTTTGTCAAAATGGAATGAGATCTCCAGCTCAATATAAGTCTGATTTTTAATTTTACAAATTTTGCTTTATACGCAAAGAGCCTCTATTACTGATTGTGAAAATGAAATAAGATAATGAGATTTAAAAATTAGAAAAAGTTGTGCAGTTAAAGATTTTCTTACAACTTTTGTATTAAATATTGCTTTAGTCGATACTCTGAATGGATAAATGTTCTCAATTTTTTTTTTGAATGTGGAATGTTTGCGAAAATTCACAAATGAGCCACCACATTTCCTTTGAAATATTCACAGTATGTGTTGGCAACTGATGATTCAAACTTCATACATAAAGGTCTTGTCCGAATGTGAATACCCTAAAAATGTTAAAGTGAAAGATTGGCCGTGGAAGTAGTTTGGGGGTACATGGGGGTAGGCCTAGCAGTTAGTGGTTAGGGTCCTCGGGTTCCGCTCTCCCTTACCGTCACTGAGTAGGAAGTGATCGTCGGGCGGCTGTAAGGCCTCCTCACCGTGTAGAAGTCAGATTCGTATACCATCTTCGTTCGATCTGTGCACCTCGGCTTGCGGCTAGCAACTGGCAACGCCTCACTCCAACGCCGTTATTTTAAGATCGGCTTCAGACAAACCACGCCCAGAAGGGACCACTCCTCACCTCCATTGACCAGATCCCCATTGGTACATCATAAATAAACCATTGCCAACGATAGATCTGTCATAACTGTCGAGATGGACGTTGTTCGCGAGATGATTACCGAGGACGGCTGACTGTCTCAAGATCGGTGTTTCTGATTTTCTTGACAATGTCTGTAATGGGATGCAAGGACAATCCAGTTGTAAAGACGTATCCAGCAGCATGGAAGTTAATTTAATAAAATTACGTGGGGTCAGACAATGTAGTATACTTTGTATACGATCGAGAACTTCCTCAGACACCTCTACAAAAGTATTTTTATTATTGTACAATACTTTCACAATTCTAAAGTATAGTTGATCATAGAGGAAATCGTTGTTGGGTTCATGGCGCGAAATTCGAACATGAGGTTTTTAGAGCGTATTATTCTCTACAGAGGGTAGCTCTGTACCCGCTTAAACCGGGGTCGTGTTCGAATCCGGCTGTGCCAGATAATTTATTTTATTACTTAAGCCAACTGGTGGGTTCGGGAACCCTTAGGGGTCCGCCTATTCTCAATTCTGGGTACCCTTAATTGGGGAAAACTGTTGAGAATTAGCGTGATTTTTACCCAATCAACTCCTTTTACAACCGTTGTTCAATAAAAATTACCATTCGTAAGTTGTATCAGTACAGGTTTTTAAAAATTTCTTTTGAAAAAAAAACCGATTTACTTGGTTGTTTTTTTGTTTTATCTCTACCATTAATTTGTTTTACCATCTGACCTTCACTACTTCACAATTTTTTTTTTTTTTATCATCCTATTTGCCTCCCTCTTCGATCCCACCTGTGGCTGATAATTATTTATTCTGTTACATAAGCCGTGAGTCAACCCTGTGGGTTTGGGAGTCCTCCTGGGGTCCACTCAGCCTATATAAAGTTGTTACCCTTAATTAGTTAAAAACCCTTGTGGTTGAGCATAGTCATGAATAGATCACTTCCTTGAACAACCGTTGTTCAAGAAATATTACTTCCTTACGTAGTACTGAACTCCTGATCTCTGACTTCTTTTCCTATCAGTATTAACGCATTATTATACTCTGGAAGTTACTAGATTGGCCTTGATTGGGCTTACATTGTTGTTTTTTAAGAACAGAAGGGGGGCATAGCCTCATGCAAAAGCCACCCCCAACTATTTGCAATGCTACAACCATGAACTATTCTAATTAAAAATAGTAAAGATCAATTAAAAAATAATCCAGAATAAATAACAAACAAAATTAATTTAAAGAGTGTTGTTTAAACTCTATTTTATTTTTAAAATAAAAAAAAAAAATCACGGATGAAATAATGGACAAATAAATCTATTTTTTCCAGGTCTATTTTTATACTTAGAACAAAAACCTCATCAACTCTTTCAGCCATAACTTAAATCGCGTCTTGCTTGGCATTGAATTTATAATAATCTACAATAATCATA
>NW_027106326.1:424246-445282 GCF_000696795.3 Halyomorpha halys | reverse complement strand
ACGATCGCTGCGACCGAACAAGACTTTCCACTCTTACATTACTTATACGGATACGTTTAAAATTAGAACTTGTTTCATTATCCCCGCAGTTATCGCACTACCATTGTCATTGAAACATTAATTTATAATGCAATCTGTTGCAAGACATTTCTGGAAAGCCCAGTTATTTTCGTCCCCTAGTTTTGTGCAGATCGGTGGGCTCGTGTGGAAGTTATTGTATTTTTTGTAATTTTCGAAAACAAATCTGAAAAATAAGGATGCGAAAATTATGAATAAAATTGTTTTAATTTTGATTGTTATAAAATTCGTATTATAGGGATCAATAAATTTAAACGAATCAAGGTTCAACTGGGAAGTATGATTGCATCAAGAAAAATGGATTATTTACCATTTTATAGAGACTGCTGTATTTAAAGAAATAAACTTTGAAGAAGCGATTCATGATTTTGTTCATCAAAAATGCTGCCCAAATACAGTGTGTTGTAAAACGCATGAAATGTAAAAACGCATCTCTTGTAATCGCTATTTTTCTTTTATTATTAATTGTCAAATAACTAATAAAGTGATCATTTTAACTAGGGTGCTGTTTATAATCCTAAGTTGTTCAGAAAACAATTTGAAGGGCCCCATCTCTAATTTTGATGCTCCCAAAATCTTAAACTATCAAGGAAAACGGGCCTATAAATAATTTGCTTATTATTTCTTTAAGTGTAGTGTCAATAAGTATCAATTTTGGAAGAGTCTATATAAGAGGAATATGAGATAGCTAGAGTGGGATGTAATGAGAAGATTAAGTATATAGTATTAATAACTAAAAAAAATATTAAAAAATTGTACCAATGTATTTCGTTTATATTATTTTTTGTATTGTATTTTAAGATAGATTAGTATGCAGTATGTTATAGCAACACACTGTATTTGGGCAGCATTGTTTACTATCAATACAGCATTTCTCTCTTTCTCTCTGAGATAGATACAGTGTGCATCCGATTTTGTAAATTTATTATTCAATCTCATTTTTGTGCCCACCTTAATGTGAAATCAAGACATTACGGATCATATGTTACAACATGACGTCACTATGTATAATTACTAGTCAAATTTCATGAGTCTGCCAAGTATAGGTAGGGGGAATAAAAAATGGCGGCTATTTCAAAGCGATAAAAAAAACAATTTTTCATTCGGAGCTCTATATCTCAAAAAGTAGGAACAACACAATAAAACCTAAGAGAACGTCATTTAAAGAAGAGCAAATTTGCTAAAATATGAGCGAGCCCTAATAGAGTTATTTACGTTAAATAGTTTTCGAGATATAGGTTTTTAAAAAGCAACATTTCATAAAAATGTCCTATGGGACGTACTAAAAGATCTGTAGTTAGTGAATTTATTTTGAAAAATCTTTATCTCAAAAACCATTTGACGTACAGATGTCTATTAGCACTCAAATTAAAGCTAGTTTAATGAGGTATAAAGTATTTTATGATGTTTATCTTCGTAGGAGTAATAGCTAACATGAAATTTGCTAAAACAACAACAACTATAAATCAATTTATTTTAGCAAATATCATGAAAACTATTTATAGTCCATTAAACTAGCTTTAATTTGAGTGCTAATAGACATCTGTACGTCACATAGTTCCTGAGATATAGATCTCTCAAAATAAATTAACTAACTACTATTCTTTCAGTAGATTTTTAAAAAAATTTGCTTTTTAAAAAGCTATATCTCGAAAACTATTGGGCGTAAATAGCTCTTTTAGGGCTAATATTTCAGAAAATTTACTCTTCTTTAAATAATGTTCTCTTAGATTTTCTTGTGTTGTTGGTAGTTTTTAAGATATAGAGCTCCGAATGAAAAATTAATGTTTTTTTAAGGTTTTGAAACAGCCGCCATTTTATATTCCCCCTACCTATACTTGGCAGACTCATCAATTTTGACTAGTAATTATACATAGTTTTCATTAAAGTAATCAAAAATTGGGGTTAGATAACTGCCTTTTTTTCTTCCCACTCTTGTACTATGAGAAGATGGCAGCACTTCAGGACGGGACACATCAGCGGAGCAAGAGACGGCGATCGTCGGCCATCACCCTGATCATGAGAAAATGTAAATATAATCTCTCTCCTTTACATGTCCCCTCAGGGATTAAATTTTGTAGAATAATAAAGTAGGTGATTACATTCAATTGTTCAAAATGTCTCACAATTTATTTTACACAACTGTAAACATGTAATAAAGGGCTCCTGGTCGCAAGAAACGTGTCAGGCTTCTGAGATTGCAACCATGAAGTAAATAGAATTTATTGAAAATATGAATTTTATTATTTTTAATTTTCGCTTTTATTTTCGATATTTCCTCTATTATTAGCCACAGAAAGGGTGCAAGGCTCTATAGTTATCTAAAAAGGTTTTACGATTAATTTAAAAAATGCCTGAAACAAAGGTATAGTTGACATCTTCAGAACAATCCAAGTGTGGTTATATACACAATTTTTTCATAAAATAGAAGTGTGTTCGTGAATTAATACAACATAATTTTGCTTAGAACTAGGAATATTAAGCAATAAATATATTTCGATACCGATTTAAAATGAGATTTATATCCTAATGAAAAATTATTTAAAAAAAAAAATAAAGTTCAATTCAAACTTTAGAAGATGTACGCCGGTACTCAATGATTTTTTCCAGATACCCAAACCTAAATTTAGGATTCCATCCAGAGGTGTGCTTCTGGTCAGGGAGAAGTGTTATTTATAGAGTGCAAGATGAGTACACTAGAGGATAACCAAATACTTCAATCTCCTCCTAATATGCCCTTCACTCACCATTTTATTAATATAATTTATTTCAACAATATGGTTGATTTATAAATATTTTAATACTTAAATCATACACTCTACAGGTCGCCTAAAATTCTGTTAAATAAGTAAATATTTCTTAAAATTATTAAAACTAGATTATGCAATTTTATCCCAGTGTCAATTAATCAATTCTGAGAACGCAAAATATAATTGACACTGATAAATAATTATTAGTATTAATGATATCACATTGACTTTATTGTATTTAAATATTATTTAATTTAATATTCTTTAAATCAGTTGTAATACGCGTTCCTAATTTTAAATTATTTTTTAACACTCTAATATTGTTTACTATTATAATTTTTCATTGTAAGTTTTAAATGAGTCAATAACTTAATTTAAAAAAAATAAGTGAATTAAAACATGCATTTTATCTTTTTTTTTTAATGTATAGTTATGTTTGATTTTACTATCATCTTAAACAAAATTAACATGTAAATGATCATCATAAACGATCCCAAAAACATTTATTTGTTTTTACTGTTGTGAATGCACATTGCTTTTTTATTTATGACCATCCAAGATGTTACCTTGCTAAGAAAGATACATTCCTTACCAATTTTTACAGCTAAAGAGATTCTATAATAAAATAACATTTTTTCAGAGTTGATGAACTCTATTATTTTTTTTTACCAGAATTACTTAAATTACTAATTTCAATATATCACTGTAAATATAATCTATAAAAAATAAAAGTATGATTAAAAATATAATATATTCAAATGCATACATTTATCCAACGATAAAAAACAAAAAATCATCATTTTGCAATATAATACCATAAATGATAAAACAATAATAAGAAACATAGCAAACCGAACTGTTAATAATAATAATATCGTTGTCAGGACAACTCAAAAAGTAAAAAAAATAAAAAAATAAATAAATAAAAAAAAAAAATTATTGTCTATATAATTATCTAACAAGGAAAGTATGACCTACTTGACTTGGTATAAGACTTTTAGGTGAACTTATGCTCAAAAAATCCGTTCCTGGAAGTTGGCATGAGTAAAATACTATAAAAATTCTATTGTATATCCCTGGTTCTGGTAGAGTTAGAGAAATTAAGTTAGAACGAAAATATTGCAAAGTGAGAAAACAATATTAATAATAAAATAAGACATCAACATTTTTTACTATTAAGCTAAGTAATAATGTCAAAAAGCCTTCAAAATTCCAGTTGCAGGCCTACCTTCTACGCCACAACCCCTGATGAAGACCTGAAACCCAGGTCGAAACGTCGGCATAAAATAAATAAATATGGTTTTGTTTATTTATGTTGTTCTTTGCTGACCACACCCCCCGACAAACTTCTCCAAACCTTCAAAATATGTTGTTGTTTTTTTTTGTAAAATTCAGTTATTACCAACACTAACCTTAAACATGGACCCAGACTGGGATCCCAAAAAACAGCCATATTTTTTATTTTATTTTATTAAAACGATAAAACAAAAGAAACATTTTTTCTAAAAAATTGGGTAGGCTTGGCCAAAAAAATTTGAAGTTCTTTTCAATGTAGTTTTACAATTTTCTTCAGCTTCACGGGTACAGAAATTTTGGACAAAAACTAAATTGGCCATTTCTATGGATGAGTAAAAATAATTTTTTTAAACCCAAATTATAACCTTGGATTTTTTATTTTAAAACAGTTTTTTTTTTTCAGTATGAAACGTCGGCCTTAAAATCAATTTTCTTCACCATAAAATTCAAACGTGTGCTTAACCTTTAGAATAAGTTAGTTTATTTGGAAGTTATTACTAAAAATGTAAATTATCATACAATCTAATACATGGTAGGTTAAATATAGGTACATGTTTTTGCTTTTTAATGGGTCAGGGGAGAAAAGTTGGAGCCGTATTTTGGGTGGATTAGTTTCGACAATTTTTAATTAATTTTAGTAAAGGTTGACAACTGCCTCTCAACATGGCGGGTGGGCGTGTACTCACCTGGTCGACCATTGATCTTGGTAATATCTAAGCACCATAAAGTAATTTTATGCCAATTTATGCTCAACTAACTTTCACTTAAATTTAATTGATTCTAGTACGTTCCTAATGTAAACTCGAAAACGTCTATTTTCTCCTTTACTTAATTATTAAATTCTTTCATGGTAATTATTTACTATCGCTCCTCCAAAAAAGGACTATTAAAAAATAACTATTTCTTGACCAGACTGTACGTCAATAGGTAAATAGGTTAGTTTATAAAATTAACCACTTTTCAAGAGGGAAAATTTCTTTCCCTTCGCGCTTACTTTTTTTTTCGCTTTAGTTAAAGTTATAATACACGACATCTTTAGGCAGGTCGTTTGCTTCTTCTAACATATAAATATCGAAATTAAATACAGTTTTTATATTTGCGACCAATATTACTCGCGGGTCCTTGTACTTTTTTCGACTATATTTTTGTATTAAATAGCATACATATTAAAAAATAAAAATAATACAGATAGTACAAAATAAAAATATTATATATTGTATATTTATAGCATTATTGAACTCTATAACTAGAAACTCTATAAATGAAACGTTTATTTTATATTTACTTAATACGCTCTTGATCTCCTTCGTAAAATCCTCAATGCTCCTTACTTTGTCACAAATAAAATCATACATTAAGATCTTAATGTTCCCTAAGTAACCGATCTAACCTTAACCAGATATCACTCCTTCCATAATAAACTCCCTAACCACTCAAACCCCCTAGTTTCTAGCCTTGCATCCTCTTCAATTCCTGACAATCCTCCGAGGCGCCTGAAAAGAAGATGGCTACGAGAACTGTCTCATTAGAGTGCTACCAATGGGTAGTTTCTCTACACGCCTGTAACACTCCAATTCAACTGAGATCAAATTTACTAAATGTATTATAATGTTCAGTTGTAAATAGCAATAAATAAATTTTAAAAAAATAAAATATCTTTTCAAAAGGAACTTATATACACATTACCTATATTATGTATACAAATGTAGAACGTTGCTACAATTGTTTGAGGGGGGGGATATAAAGTTTCTTAATTGACAAAATAAATCTAATCTCTATATTAAATATACATCTAATTCTCCTATATTTCAATATTTATTAAGATTCTAATTTTCCCATAGCTATAATTCTGAGGTTTGATATTTAGCTCTTGATCTGCTTTATGGAAATAAATCCGAAGATTCTCTTAAATTTATCGGGTCGACTTAATTAGTCTATCTCCATTAAATTGTTTTTAAATAAGAACTGTTTTACTCCCCTCTTAAAAAATTCCCTATGGAATGGCAGGGTAATTCGTTTTTAAAATGTTGGTATAGCCAGGTCAAGAAGTAATTATTCCACCTTTTTTGTAGGAGTGGAAGTAAATAATTAACTTGTATTTTGTATTTATCCATTGTTTTTAACAACTAAAATGAGAAATTGTAATTTTTTTCAGGTAAACAAAATTAAAATTAAAATATTCAACATTTAAGGTCTTTCATACTAATTCAATGAGCATAACTGATATTAAAGACAACTTTATTGTACATTGATATGACGAATTTGATCAAAAATTTTAAAACCGCTTATGAAAAAATGGTAAAAATACTTCCGCTTACTATATATTTCATATATAGGTAAGTGAAAGCAAAAAAAAAAATCAGGAATTCTGCTAATTAAAAGAATAAAAACAATAAATCAAACAAGTAATTAAATAAAAGCCAAGCACCCTAAGATTTAGAAATTATGGGAAATAATCTTCCTCATTTATAAAATAGGGTAACATTTAAAAAAAAAAAAAAAAATACTTAAATATAAAAATATTTTTATTTTCCTTACTTATTCAACGGTTACATCACATATACATTATATCCAACCACCTATTATCCAGGTAACAATACAATTTTTTGCCATATTTTTTTATTACCAATCCAAACCTTCTTTTGCCATAGCATAAGTTTTACTGTGTTGAGTATAAAACTGCTGATACCAACGCCGAAACCTTGCAATGGATTTGTCTTCGCGAGTGTATATGGGTTGATCAAAGAAGACTTTGTTGTTCCAGACCATAATATCTCTCTCGAACTGCAACAAGATTTGCATTATTGTTGTATGTAAAATCAATCAATTAATACATGCAATTTTATAAATAATATATACCGTTACATTTATTAGGTTTCAACAATAATAAACCTATCATCCCACATCTAGATTATCTTTGGATTCTACAATAGTTACTAACAAATCTTATTATTTTTTTTTTTTTGGTTGATAAAGTTTTAATTTTAGATATAAAGTTTACAATTATATCATACTTTAGAGAAGAAAATGTACAATTTGAAATTAATAAATACCAATATTTGAGTCGTAGGAAACTATTGGGTAGTGTTGGGCAATGAGAAATCTAGGCCCTTTGCAGACCCTCTTCTAACCACAAACTGATTTCAGTGGTCCAGATTATGAAAATTGTTCAAAATATAATTCTTTAGTAGCATGTATGGAAGGCTCGTCTACTTGTTCTACTACCAGGTAGCGCTACTGTACCTGGGGGTGAGCAGAGATAAAATTCCTTAAAAATCTTATCTGTTTTTTTCTTCTGGTTTTATAAATCCAGGGTACTAAGGGGACGTCACTGTGGGAGGGGTAGAATCACGACTTTAGCGTTACTAAAATGCATAACCAATACAAACTTGTATTTTTGAGTCTGAATAGAAAAAAAAAAAATTGTTGTCAAATGTCAACATTCGCAACAGGTAAATGAAAATTGAGTTGGAAAAGTTAATATAGTTCGGAAATACGGTCAAAATTTTGAGGAAGTTTAAGATTTTGTTCCCCCAAATCGTTGTAGCAACACCTCGCCAGACAACAATATCTTATACAAAGTCTTACCTCGTTTATGTTAGGTAAAATTCAGTTGCAGTTTTAAACTTTGTGTGTTAGTAATAGCATGTTCGGAGTTATATCAATTACTTTAGGAGATTGAAGGAAACCTGACTTAAAAGTGCCCCCTAAGGGACGTTTAATAATAAACGCGAGTCTGTCTAAACTACTCAGTGCAGACTACAGATTTTTCTGTGTAGTAATACCAATGAGTCTTCGATCGCGCACTATGTTATGGCAAGCCGGTGGCTCTTCCACGTGGTCTGTTAAACTCTTAATTTTTTTTATTCCAACTCCATACCCGTTGAAACAGGGTCACTACACAATTAGCTTAACTTTATGCTTCATAGTTAAAATAATTTTTTTTTTGTGACATCCATTTTTTAAAAATAATAATCGTTCGAATAACATGTAGCATGAAAGATGCATGTATATCTCAAATTTAAGGCGTGTAAAGCTAGTTACAATTATAAAAAAGAAATACCTGTTTTTCCCGTATTTGCAGCCCGTATGTAACTTTCCAGTAGCCCAAGAAGAGAAAAATAAAAGTTATTTCGCTCCAATTTTGATTTCTTTAATGAAAACTATATGGAGCTTAGAGTAAACATTGATAACTCTGCCTAGCAAGCTAAAGGAATAAAAAATTGTCGGTTGTTCCAGAAGTTACAAAAAATTCATTTTTATGTTCTCTCAAGTAAAGAAAAAATTGCGCGTTGTTTTATGTTTAAAAATAGTTCAATTTTAACCTAGACTATGCAAGGGGTACAGTCAATGTCATTACTACGTAATAAGTAAGTATATTAAATAAGTAATATTGTTATATTATGTTATAATATGTTAAATAAGTAATATTGAAGTATTTAAGGTATAATCCACTCAAGTTTATTTTATTGAAGAAAAAATAAAAGTTTTCGATATATTTTCATTCAGAGCTCTATATTCTTAAAACTACCTTTAGCACTGAAAAACGTCATACAACATTATTTAAAGCAGAGTAAAAGTTCAAAAATATGAGTTCTAATGGAACTAACTACGTTAAATAGTTCTCGATATATAGTTTTTTTTCAAAAATCAGCATTTTTGTCTGATAACTAAACATTAATATTTTAAAAATTTATTTTGGTCAATACCCTGGAAACCGCTGCTCCTATAAAGATAAACGTTATCGACTTAATTATAGGATATTCAATTAGCATTAATTTGGGTGCTAATTGACATCTATATGTCTAATAGTTACTGAGATATAGTTGTTAGTAAACCAAAAGTAATTTCCGAACAACCAGATATAAAAATTTTTCAATCTATTTTAGCCAATATCGTAGAAACTGCAACTCGTACTTCAGCAATTAATAAGGACTGATAGACATTTATATATCGTTCGTTAGAGTAGTAGCTTACATGATGCTTGCCAAATTATATTCACAAAATATTTATCGCTATTTGGAAAACAAATATTGCTTTTTGAAAAACTGTGTATCGGGAACTTTTGAACTTAAGCTCTATACGGGCTCATTTATATAAAATTTATTCCGGTTTGAATATTGTTCTATTAAGTTTTTTTTTAGCGTTGTTGGTAGTTTAAAGATATAGCTCCGAATGGAAAATTAATTGTTTATAATGTTTTGAAACATACGTCATGTTTTATTTTTCCCAATTATGATCGGTAGAATCATAAATTTTGACTGGAAAATATGTATAGTTTTCATTAAATTAATCAAAAATTGGGTTGAAGCAGCTTCCCCCCCCCCCGGGCTTTTGGACTAAAATTCGTAGCGAGTTTTAACCAAACGAGTTAATCGAAATTTCATTTTTGTAGCTAAAACTATTCAATGAGACCACTGGAATATTTTGAGCTCAAAATACGTCTAAAATATTGTAGATTTTTAATCTATCTGTATGAAGATAGATATAATGATGTTTTAAGCAAACAGCTCAGTTTGAGTGTTTTTTAATTTATAATTTAATTTTGAAAATTATTCAGTGAGGTGAAAGATCTGAAACCATTATAGTTCAAAATACTAAAACTCATTAAATACAGGAATGATTAAATGTAGGAATACAACTTTTTAACAATTTTTAAGTTTAATACTTTAAATTACTTGATGAGATCTCGTAAATGTTTCGAAAACAATTTTTAACCCAAGAAACTGAAAAACATATGCGTTTAGCCATACCGATGGATATCTAATTATTTACGTTTGAAGCTTAAAATAGTCAGTGGTATTCCGTGAACAACAATTAAATTAAACAATTTGAGCTCAAAATACTAAACAAATTTATTATATTTCAAGTATTATCGAATTTTTGTTTTTTTCATATCATATCATATATGAAATGTTAGATCATAGATTATACGATCTAACATTTCATATCATATCATATATGAAATATTAGATCATAGATTATACGATCTAACATTTGATATTAAAATTTGATAATTTTCTTTTTGGAAGACAGAGATATTATCTTTGAGTGGTGGGGACAGATTCTGAGACCATATATGGCGAAGCGAAGCGCGTATGTATCAGATGACGTTTTATAAATTAAGGATGGGGATACTAGAAAAAATAAATAGTAGAAAGAATAAAGGGAAAGTAGAACGTGAAAAATAAAAATTATAGTGAGGAAAAATTCTATTGCGTTAGGGAGAACTTTTGCGTTCTTGAATCTTATTGCATGGTGCGCAGAAATAAAAACATTTTCAATTGGGATAAGACTTAGGGTATATTAAATTGTTTTTGAGCTAGTCTTATCAAACAAACACGCATATTGTTGTATTGCGCAAAAATTCGAACACAGATATTATATAACAAGACTTGATTATTTTGTCACAAAGGCGCTTAAAACGTATTTCCGTTTGCTATGTTTTAATGGCTCAGTATTCACTTGTACTTGAGTAGTCACATCCCCTTACGGATTATAACTAGTCGGACGTCATCTGTGAGATGCCTGTTATTCTTTTTAATATCAACCGATCGATGAAGGGATTATACAAAATCTCTGTACAACATTACTGAATAAAGCTTTGTATTAGTTTGAAGAAAAAAAAGTAATAAAATAAACATCTAAACTCAAGGTTTTTAATTAAATCTTTGTATATTTATTTTTACTTTTATTTTATTGTTTTATGAATTATTCATGTTCATAAATTTTTTTTTTATCAAAACAAAATAATAGGAGAAAGTCATACAAGAATAAATGTATTCGAAAGTAAGATGTTTTTATATTATTATTATACTCTGTTATATGAAGGTTTTTCTACTTTTATTAATTTTCTTCAGGATTTACTTTCATATTTAACCTTTTCAGAGCCGAGAACGTAACACTTGAAACTACTGCTTTTCTGATAAAATCTGCTCCCAACACCACCTATATTTTCTTTTTCACTTAAAATTGTGTAAAACGTTCTATAAGCTTCATAGTAACATGATACAAACATGTGGAGAATCTACCCATTGATAGAACTCCAATAACATTTCTAGAGGAGATCTTGAGGCCATCTTCTTTTCAGACGCCTTGGAGGATTATTAGGTAATGAAGGAGAAGCCAGGTTAGAAACGAGTTGGTTTGGGTGGTTGGGATGTTTATCATGGAAGGATTGGTATCTGGTTCTGGCCAAATCGGCAACATATGGGATATTGAGGTCCTGATGGATGATTTGATTTGTGACAAAGTAAGGAGCATTAAGGATTTTGGACTGTAAGGATTGGATTCGGGAGGAATTTGATGGTTTAGTGGAGCCCCAAAGTTCAACTCCGTATGTCCAGGGTCCTGTTGCATAATAAAGTACAAATTAATGCTATTAAACTTTTAGTTTGTATTAGGTACAATTTCACTGACTTAAACAATTCTGCCAGATAATTTTTTACTTTTAAACTCATGTATTATCACTAATTGTTTTATGGCATTGAAATGCATAAGACGAACCATGACCATAGCCGAAAAGAACTTTTTAAATTATAATGCAAAATTTAAAATTCCAAGGTAGTGTAACAACATTTCTTTTGGCAACTTCAAAACTTAAATGCAAATATATTTTTACCATATGGAGTTCATAGTATTAAAGGAGTATTGAAAATAATTTTATTTAAAATTAAGCTTTAGGATATTTCATTGTTGGCTCAGGCCATGATCATATAGTCATTGGTATAAATCTATTGTCATCTAAAAAAGTTATTTGAAAAGAATTTATGTTTTCTTTCTTTCTTTCTTCTTCATTTTAGTTCTTGTAGAAAGTTTTTGAAGAAGGTACAAAATACCGTTTTTTAAAGAAAAAATTTTTAACTTTACCGGTGGCTCCTGGGAATAGAAACGTGAAATGGTCCTAACAATGAAAGGATCAAAATTATTAGAATAAAATAAAAACAAATATTCTATACCAAAATTCATAACTATATGAGAAATGGTCGGGCAGAAGATGGTCAATAATGACACATAAATAATAAAGACAAATAAATAAAACTCATTGTACTGCCTGAACTTCAGGCCTTCATCGGGGTTGATAACTAAAACGAGATAACAACCATAATTTTGAGGTAAAAGCTAAACGCTACATTGTATCATGTATATTGTTTTCTTTCGCAAATTTCAGTATTGTCTGATTTTTAATTATTTTTTATTTAGTTTTTGTTTATAATATTTTCAATATTAGTTATCTTTTTATAAAATTCTTATCTTTGCAATATTATATTTTGTCTTCTTTTAGTATCATTTGCTATTCACTTATTTCTTTTTGTACTATTTCTTAGTTCGTTTGATATATATTATTTTCTCTAAATTATGCTTGTTATCTCGCTTATTTTAGTCCTAATGAAGGCCTGAAATTCAGGCCGAAATGTCGGCACACATAATTTTTTACTTATTTTTGTTTATCATTACTGACCATCTTCTTCTCATATTTTATTTACGGTTGACTACAAACACCTAGTTGTTGAATTATATCTATCTATACACAAGCATAAAGTACAAAAATGGAATTAACTGCGTTATAATGCACTGGGCTGGATTAGATATTTGGAGTGGTGCAGCAAGCGAACTAAAACGGTCCCTGGCCATACGACCGATAAGCATCTCCTCTACTTCACTAAATAGGAGACTAGTTTCTATGTTTAGCACCAACATCATTTCTGCATACATTTCAATGAGCAGTTGTGCCAAGTTTGAGCTTGAGTAGCAACAATAGACATATTTGTAGTCCAAACCCTTTTGTAAACAATCCAAAATAAAATAAATGACAAAAGGCGATAAGCGTTCAAAATATACTAATGACTGGTATATTTTGAACGCTTATCGCCCTTTGTCATTGGTAAAAAATAAAATTATAATACAGTGAAACTTCTTTTAACAGACACCTCTTTAAAACGGAACCCCTCTTAATGGACAATTTTACTAAGATCACAGCCAAAGAGTTACAAATTTAATACATTTGAACCCCTCTATCTATTAAGGAACCCTTCCACTCCCGATGCAGATTATTATTATTATTATTGGCGCGACAGACCGTAGAGGTCCAAGGCCTCGCGCGATGTTCTTAGGAAATACATCGCGCGTTTCATAACGTGGTTTTCATAGGATGGGTTTTTCACTCTCACGTCTATCTTTGAGAGTGCCTTGCTATGCTTGAAAAAATCCCGGATAGGGTCGGGGACTCGAACTCAGAACCTTTGGGTTAGCAAACAGGCGCATTACCATGCTGCTACCGTCACCCATATGTAGATACCAATTTTATTTCCAATCAGAACTTTTCATCTCTCGATTCTATAATTGACAGATTTCGATGGGATTAAGAGATATTTAGTTAATGTGTAGCCATATCAATTTATACACAGATCATTCAATGCAAAAAAAAATTAGACCACTCCCTTAAAATCTGAGCTAATTTACTTTTCAAAATACATATAATCAAATTTGGCACCATAGTCAAAGGTTGGCCCTCGGAATGCAGCATACTCTCCACCCATTTTTTTTCACGGCCAACCCTAATTTGACACGTCTCCACATGATTTTACTTGTAACTGCACATTCATTGACTGGAGTACTTTGCAATTTCATGCAGAACCTATTTACTCCTTCCGTCTTTAAGCATTCTGCACTCCGATGTTCATTCAAAAGCAGGTGTTTCTTTTTTGTACGGTTTATTCACTGCTGAAGTTTCATAATTACTTCATAATGTATGCATTAATATCATACCCTCTATAGGATCTCACATCATTTACACAGCTGATGTTTTGGTGAATACCAATGTATGATCAATTTGACTTGTTGAGGCACCTTCCAGTTCTTCCTAACCTGCGCCTTAAAGTCTCAAGACAATTTTTATGTCATGGTAAGGACAGGAGTTACATGAATTTTCTAGCTGTTCATAGGATTATAATTATAAATTATACAATTTATCTGGCTAAAAAATTATATCCAACGGTTATATCATAAATTATCTATGGTACTATTGAACTCACCATATATGCCTCTGACAAGAAAAAAAATCGAGTGAATGGCATTAAATATGCTGGAGAATACACCCTGTGGATCACTTTTTGGACTAACGGCTCCACTGGAGTTATCACCTGCAGCAGAGTGACGGACCCAAATCCAGCGTCAACCTTAAGCACTACGTATCCTGGTCCTGTCTGTCAACAATTAATTAAATTTTACAATTAATGAAACATTACCTCAATTATTAGTTAGTTAGAGAAAAACATATAAGGATATGTTTATAAGTAATATATATTATAGTATATACAATGAAATATATATTAATGCATGTTGAGTTTCTCATGATTTGGAATTTAAAAAAGAAAATGGCGAAGAAAGTTAATTATGAAACATGAAAGCCTATAATGAGTAATAATTTTGAAAAATTGTATTGCTATTACTAAAAATGACAATTAAAAATTATTGAAATGTTCAGGGCAAGTAGTAAAGCAATTTCAAAAGATTCTACAATTCTTATTGAATAGTTTATATATTTCATATTTTATAATATTATATGTAATGCGTTTACAAATAAGTTTCCACCGTTTTACAAACGATGCCTCCACCAGATGGTTAAATTGAAATTATCAGCTGTTAAACGTAATATCGTAAGTTTCATCATCTAGTAACAACATAAACTTGATGTAATGATGACTCCTTATTAGCATCACATAATCTTTTTCGTGTGAAAATATTAAGTTTTGTGCTAAATAAGTGTTTTTTGATTTGCTTCTTTAATGTTAAGATATTTAAAAAATAATCGTTTGCTTGAAGAAGCCTAGAGTGAGACTGCATTAAGTGAGAGGAGTGTGTTTGTAACTGGTTTCAAAAGTTTAAAAAAGGTGAGTTTGAGGTGAAAGAAAATGAACACAAAAGAAGGTCGAAAGTGTGTGATGACACAGAATTGGAATTATTGGAGCAAGATTCCTCCCAAACGCATTTAAAAAGGAAATTTGCATTTATATTGGGAATGAATCAACAAGCAGTTTTAAATCGTTGGGAATGATTCAAAAACAAGGAAATTGAGTCCCACCTTTACTTTAGCAGAGAGAGGGCGAACGCCGATTTTGCATTAGTAAATTGCTCCTTGCTAGGCATAACAAAAAGTCTTTTGCATCGTATTTTTACTAGTGATGAAAAATGGATCAACTACGATAACACAAAGAAGAGAAATTCATGTGAACCACCTAGCCACGCTTCAAAATCCACAGCAAAATCGAATATTCAATGGAAAACTAATGCTCTGTATTTGGTGGGATCGGCTTAGTTTCGTTTATTGTGAGTAGCTTAAACTCAGCAAAACCATTACAAGAGCTCACTACCAAAAATAGTTAATGAGGTTGAGTCAAGCAATTAAGGAAAACGCGGCCATTACTACTCCAGACACAACAAAATTATCCTCCTGCGTTTTAATACTTGTCCGAATGTTGCGGCGTCGGTCATAACCTGTTTGGAAACACTTAATTGGTCCTACCCCATTATGTTTTACTCCACCCACGGTATTCACCAGACATTGTACCTTCCGATTATCACTTGTTTCGGTCGATTGCATATATTCTCTTTACATAATATGAAGATACCAAGAAATGGGTCGATTCGTGGATAAGCCTCAAAAAAGTGAAAAGTTCCTCCAGTGGTATCAGAATGCTGCTTGAAAGATGAAAAACGATTGTGACTAGTAATGAAATTAAAGGTAATGTACCATTTAGTATAAGAGCCCGGTGAAAAAAAAAAATTCAGTTATTTCACCTCTAGTTTTTATTACTTAAATGAAAACTATGTATCTTATTGGTCAAAATTGATGAGTCTGCTAAGGATAGAGAGAGGAAATAAATGGCGGTTCTTTCAAAACGTTAAAAAAAAATTAATTTATCATTTCTGAGCTTCATATCTTTAAAACTACCAAAAACATTAGAAAACCTAATAGAACCTCATTTAAAGTGGAGTAAATTGGCTAAAATGTGAGTCACGCTAGAGCTTTTTATGTTCAGTAGTTACCGAGACACAGTATTTTAAAAAGCAGCATTTCATAACGAACTAACGGAAATCCGTAGCTAGTGAATTTATTTTAGGAAATAAATATCTCAGGAAATATTTCACGCAAAAATGTCTATTAGCACTCAAATAAAGGCTAGTTTAATGATCTATAAAGTAGTTTATAAAATTTATCTTCGTAGTTTTTATGATATTTGACAAAATAAATTCACAAAATGTCAGTTTTAAGTTGTTTGGATAAAAGTTTTGGATTTTCAGGAAATATTATAAGTTATATTACCATATTATTATTATTCATGCCGTTTTTCAATTTCAGGCGCTTTTTAAATATTGCTCGATTAAACTATCTTAAAGTCTCCTCTTACCGTTTTAAGCTAATATTTCAAAAGTGATATAGGACCGTCGCTCCCCGAGGGTCTTAGCGGGGTGGGTCCGGCAGGGAAGGATTGCCTTTTTTGTGTGTGTTATGCTATATTAGTACTCAAATAAAAGGTAGTTTAATGCCCTTAAAGCATTTTATTAGCTTTTTTTTTTGTAGGAACAGTAGTATTCATGAAATTTGCTAAAATAAATTGGTTTCTTGTTGTCCGAACAAATTTTCAAATGAAAAATTCATATTAATATGCAAATATCATAACAATAACTGCTCATAGATAGATAAAGTCAGAAAATGCTTTATAGTACATTCAACTAGCTTTAATTTGAGGAAAACTACTAACTCTTACGAAGATAAATCCGCTAGGAGCTCTTATGCATTTAATATGACTTTAAATAGGGCTGCTCACAATCCTATATTTATAGCATTTAACATGGTAAAACAATTTTCTGCCCAGCCGGATTCGAACTCGTGTCCTTAGAGTCAGTAGCCACGCGCTTTACCCCGTGGCTACCGCGCCCTCACCGATATTGACTAGTAACTATAAATAGTTTTCATTAATTGAATAAACCATTAGTGTGAAATAATCTTGGACCCTTACTTCACGTTGAATTTTTGATAGAAAATGGTGGAAACTTATTTGTACTCCTATATAAATATGTTAGAAAAATAGTCTTGAAATACTAACACAATAAATTTCACAATACATATTGACTATGGTCCCATTTTAAGCTGGGAATTTCAATATAGTGTTTTCTGTACAAATTAGAGCTTTTCACTCGATTAGGAATTGATAGCTACAAAACCGTAATTTTAATATGCAGCAAAGTGAATTAAACAATCTTTTTCCCATAATAACAAATATAGTTTAACAAAAAAATTAGAAAACTCCCCTGTTCTATGAGAATCGATTTTAAGCTGAGGTCTGTTACAGAGTAAGCTGAAATGATAGTGAAGTGAAATCTTACTTATACATTTTTGAAAAAAAAATTGTATCTAGTTTACTCCCACAAAATTTGGAATTAACTAACTCAAATAAATTTTTAGATTTCATTTCTTATCAGCAAAAAATTTTATTTATAATAAAATCTTTTACATAACTGATTCCTCCATTACCCCTCCTAAATAGATATAGTAAGTTCAAACACACTTTATGAAGAGAATTTCAACAACTTTCCGGTGGTGTAAGTGGAACATAATTACCTTAAATAGTTTTTAAGTAATCGCTCACCGTTCAACAAAAAATTACAATAAAAAACACAAAACTTATTTTCTTGTTTTTTGGAAGGAATCGTACATTTGTCACTATGAATGTTTTCGTTGTAACTGAGGCATAGAATCACCTCCTGGCCTATTGTCCCGAGATTATGATACACCCTGTATAATATTAATTAAAAAATAAAACAATTTCATAAATAATATTTTCTAACAGGAAGGATTTGAAAGTGTGTAATTTCACTGACATATAAATGTGAGAACAAAATATGAATTTATTTTTTCAGCAAAAAGACTAATTCACAATTGTTTTAATGTTAAATAAAAAATACATTTTTTAATTGTAGGAAGATGGTTTGGGTATTTTTTTTATTTGATGTAATCCATTTAAAAATTAAATGTTTATAGCTATATTCATTAGTCTTATCTAAGAATATGTTTCATTGTAATTACAACGATGTAATGATTCTTAATTTAATGATTTTTTTTTATATCCCCTTAAACCAGCACCAAATTCCAAATGAAGCTTTCAATGAAAAATACAGCGTTATTTTAATATAACGAATACAACATCTATATATGAATATTAAACATGTATATGTATAGACATTAAAGGTGGCTGAGATAAAAGAGTGGCAACGCGCCAGTCTACCATCTCAAAGGTTGTGAGATCGAGTCCCGGTCCCACCCAGGCTTTTTTCAAGCATAAAATAATACAAAACTCACTCACAACCTCCCTCGGGCATTTCTGAGGCCCGTTAGCCAATGGGTTGCACTC
Source organism: Halyomorpha halys (assembly GCF_000696795.3). Classification (NCBI taxonomy): domain Eukaryota; kingdom Metazoa; phylum Arthropoda; class Insecta; order Hemiptera; family Pentatomidae; genus Halyomorpha; species Halyomorpha halys. The sequence goes on along the minus strand of NW_027106326.1, from coordinate 426,744 downwards.
ACAAAAAATTAGCGTGGGAGTGACGTACCCACCCTACGAAAAAACCACGTCAAGAAACGGGTTATGTATTTCCTAATATATTGCGCGAGGACTAAGACCTCCATGGTCTGTCGCCCATATAATAATAATATATATTAACACCTGTGTAAATATATGAATGAAAATTTTCTGAGTAATTAAATATTATAATTATTAAATTTCGATCAAAATGATTAAGGAAAAACGTTTTGGGCCCCCAAAAAATATTAATAATTTAGTAATTAAACATGAACCATGCTAAAAGAACAATCAACTACAATAAAGTAGGTTATAAAAAATCTCAGTATAACGAATTTAAAAATCTCTAAGAAAAAACAATTTATCTTTGTGCAAAGAATTTTAGCTACAGTATCCTTTTATAGTGAAAATTACACCCAAACAACACATTGTCTACGTTTCCACCACAGTTTATAGTAAATTAAACTAGCTTTAATTTGAGTTCTAATATACATATATACGTCACATAGTTCCTGAGATATTGATTTCTCAAAATAAATTCACAAACTAATCTTTCAGTACATTTCTCTAAAATGTTGCTTTTTAAAAAGCTATATCTCGAGCATCATTGAACCTAAATAGCTCTATTAGGGCTCATATTTTAGTAAATTTACTCTATTTTAAATAATGTTCTCTTAGGTTTTCTAGTGTTGTTTGTGGTTTTAAAGATATAGAGCTTGGAAAGAAAAAAAATTTTTTTTTAACATTTGAAACAGTTGCCATTTTTTATTACCCCTATCTATACTTGGCAGAATGATCAATTTCGACTAGTATTTATACATAGCTTTCATTAAAGTATTCAAAAATTGGGCTGAAATAACTGCCTTTTTTTTCTTTCCCGGCTCTTGTACTTTAAGTGAAAAGTGTGTGATACGCCACCGTACTTTATATGTAATTTCAGCGAAGTAATTTACAATATACAGTAAGTACAATTATGTTCCTGGATTTGAAAAATAACACTGTACATATTACGTACTTGTACATATTCCAACTACGATAAGTTTATTATCTTCTGTACTGTACATATTCAATTCTTTAAAAGAAATTAAAATTCATACAATTCGTTATATAGGCGTTGATAAATTAATATTTAAACACCAATGTAACTAATTTTTAACCATCCAAACCTCGATATAAAAATGAACCTCAGTATAGTAAATATATGGATATAACGATTTTTTTTTTTAAATTCCTTGATAATCATTATACCGAGGTTACCCTACTATTCCAGTATATAGCCAATTTTAATGCCTCTCATTCCCCACAAAATAATAAAAAACATTTTTTAAACGATCTTGTACAATAATACAGGTAAATGAGAAAAACCAAAGGATTGCGAAGGATGAACAGGATTGCTAAATGATAAACAGTTTTAAAAAGTTAAAATGAGTTTAGCTACATGGGCTCACTCGGAAATTTTATGGTATTAAGTTTTTGTGAAGTGAGAACATTTCTTTAATTGCTAACTTGATTTAGCTACACAACCGTCGGTCGTACATTAAAAAAAAACTTGAATGAAATTAGTATTCAGTCTTATCGTTTAAAATACTCTAATGTAGTTTCAGTTTTTTTGGAAAAAAATGAAAAAGTGAAATAATTTCTCTTGTTTAGTATTTTTTGGAACGCTAAATGTTTGAATATTTCAAATGCTAAGCCACTCGAAAAACATATATAAATAAATAAAAAAAAAAACATTAATTTGATTTTGCCCAGGTGCGTGGCTTGTTTTTCTAACGTTTTACTTGGCCAAAAGGTGAACCATTCAGGCAGTGAATGTTGACTAACCAATTTAATATCGGATTCGTTAATAATTTTAACGAATATTTTTATTTATTTTTAACTGAGATACTTAAATTCCTTATAAATATGATATCCTTATACAAGAAAAGAGTTTTGACTCCTTGATTACCTGCAAAGCAAAAATACGGCATTTTGCAATTTTAATTCTATCGAAGAGTGTAATATGGTGCTCCAGGACAGACGTAGCTGTATGCTGCTTCCCGTTTTCGTTACAAGGCTCCCATACAGCTTGCCATTTGTGTTTGAAAAATTTGAACAGTGTCTTTTCTTGATAACGAATATCTCCACCGCTAAAGGCAGCTGATTCGTGGATTGCCGTAAAGTGCGTTATATCACTCCCATTTTCAGGTACATCCTAAAAAAATATATTTTTAATCATTAGCTCATTGCTTAAACTAAGTCCTTGACAAAGTGACAATAATCCATGTTGTGAAGTGGAACAATTCTTAAAGCGGGAATTTTGATAAAATGCTAAAAGCAAACCAAATATTATAATAATAAATAATGAATTGATGATATTATTTTTCATTTTAAAGCCTTAGATTAAACTATATTTTTTTTAAAAATATTAATTGATAAATTTATTTATTGATAGATATTACAATCTGCCACACAATTGTGGGCAATAGGCAATAGTGATGAATGATCTCATACATACTAAA
>NW_027106326.1:421622-422481 GCF_000696795.3 Halyomorpha halys | reverse complement strand
AATATATACAAACAAAAGAATAGACAAGATGAACATAATCAAACTATCTGTATGAAAAATAAATAAATAAAATAACATAATGATAAAATAATAAACTAAATATTAACAGTCGTTTAAGGAGATAGTTGTTAAGTCATAACGGCTTCCTGTTATCAGGTACTTTATGAACGATGTTCGATTCCCGTTTATTCTAAAGACTGGGACCAAGTGAGCTCTAATAAAATTTCACTACCCATGTTCTATCTCGAATTTATTGGTTGTAGGTTTATCTTACTGAATACGTTAATAGTGGAACTTTACATAGTTATCGAGTTTGTATTTTATCAATTGCATTCATGAATTATTGTCACTGTCTTGCAAATCAATTCGTAAATTAAAAATTAACTTATAATATTTTAAAGGATCACCGTACTCAAGAGAACAATAGATTACGGTGCTAATAAAGATTTTTGTATACAATTTATAGTTCATTAAGAAATCAGACTGACTCCACAAAGTGGATAAATGATGCTATACTTGTCCGGAAAAGAAAGCTGTGTTTTTTTTTGTTTTTTTTAGATATTACAATCTGCCACACAGTTGTGGGCAATAGGTAATAGTGATAAATACTAAAATAAAAATAAAAATTTAACAAACGATATAATAATAAAACAAAAATAAAAACAAAAGAATAGACAAGATGAACATAATCAAACTATCTGTATGAAAAATAAATAAATAAAATAACATAATGATAAAATAATAGACTCTAGACAATGTTAAAATCTAATATACAATATTTACACAATCGACCTGAGGATCCCTGAGCCCACTCTATCCCCCACGTGTGAGGGGTAGAGCAGAGCTCAAAAGATCCCAG
>NW_027106326.1:404868-421572 GCF_000696795.3 Halyomorpha halys | reverse complement strand
TATACAATATTTACACAATCGACCTGAGGATCCCTGAGCCCACTCTATCCCCCACGTGTGAGGGGTAGAGCAGAGCTCAAAAGATCCCAGCGCATCACTGGTACTATGACATATTAGTTAAATATTTAACCCTCCTTCATAGTATGTAAATATATAAATAAATTCTTAGTATATAATATATAAATATGGTATATGAAACTTATAATTAAAGTAATACCTGGATGTGACACTTTATTTGAAACTGATTTCTTCCAAAATATGTAAGTTTGTTATGATTTATTTCTTGTATTTCCTCCGGAAACCAAGAAGGGTCCTCTCCTTCTGCATGGTACCACACAAAGATGAAACCGTTTGTCTCGATCGTTTTCCATGATCTCACCTTTGCCGTTTTTGGAACTGTGAATATATCCACGGACAAAACAATTAAATCATGAAAAAAAGTGATATTCATACTAACATGAAAACCCTAAATAATTATAACATATGGATACTAATTTAATAAAATAAATAGCAGAATCTTTAAGCGTACGCTTAATCTCTGAAATTACCAGTTAAAATAAAACGTTGAACTAAAACATGAATTCCACATTCTGTGTATTTTTGTTCGAAATGAGTCACCAGCTATAAATCAGTGATGGACCAGTAACCTTCTCGTATATATATATATATCTTTATTCTTATATTCACGGTTGTTTTGTCATAAACTGAAGAACTAGAACTATTAATTATTTATTTAATTGTATTTATTTTGTAATTATTTTTTTAATTTATTGTACGAAAAAAAAAATAATAGGCTTCTCAATACTACTATAAATGTATATTTTATTTTCTCAGCTTTATTTTAGTTTGTTTCAATAAGAATTGTGTAAAATCGATTTTATTTTATTTTTTTTAACTTTCATTTATAGTATTTTAATAGATAATATATACAATTTATGTTGCAATTATTAAATTACCATGAATGATTTTTAACTTCTTGTGTTATTTTGACCCATAAAGAAAAATTAATAATAATAATACCCTATTCCACCATAGATACAACTTTTATTTTAAGATCTTTAGCTTAGGTGGTTTTAACAAGTAATATATAAAATAGGTATCTCATTAAAATGAAATTAACCTATCTATAATTATGAACTACTTGCAGAACAAATTAGTAAGCAATAAACTAAAAAATATTTTTTAATCATCATTTCATTCTATTGAAATGCATTTTTATTATTTATGCTAAAATTTAAAAAATTCCATTTGTCCATTTATATTGAAATATATCAGGATGTTTTCTTGAGCCTGCATGGTATATTTTTGTTCTGAGCTGAAATCTAGAACCATTTCTTCCAAATTTATTTCCTTCAGTGAAAAAGGAAACATGACTTTTCTCTAAGAACAACCCTATCAGCTAGTAAGATTAACTGGTCGTTTCAGTTTTTAAGATCTAAACTAACTCATATATACTTACTCTTGGGATCTCAATGATATCTATATGTTCTAACATAGTAGGGCAAACTTGGTAGTGCCTGTGAAACCTTATGCTAATTAAAATTGAATATACAATCTTTTATAAACCTCAAAGCTTTACTAACCAAAATAAAACAATATATTTTTAATAGTAGCCTCTTCTAAACCCTTTACGTTTTTAAGTGGAAGCGAATGGATCTAGTTTCTCAAACAGGAAATTAGACCGGAATTTGTAGGTTGATGAGAGCAACAACACTGCAGTTTGTGCATCTCCTTACTTTTACATGCATTTCTTGTAAAATATTCCGTGGTATCGATCCTTAGGCATCTTTTCTTCAGCCCTGATGAAGAGAATAACACTCGTTTAATACTTGTTCCACCTTCTCTCAACCTTAATTATTTCAGACTCATGGCTGATCAGAGCTCACTCATTCTCTAAAACGTTCCACCCATCTTTGCAAGATTTGAATTTTCCATGTAAGTATTCACTGTTCATTCCTGCAGAATGTTACTTTTTGTTTGAATGTCCTTCTGCTCTTACTAACTCTTTGAATGAAAAGTCGAGAGTCATTGGCAGTTTTTAGGTTTTCAACATTCTTTGGCTTATGAATTTCCCAAAATTTTTTTCTTTTTGTACAGTATCCTTTCATTAATTAGCATCTAACTGTCTCGTTACTCCATGTATTGTTAAATCATTTTCAAGTTCCTCCTTGAAACCTAGGATTCTCGAGCCGAGGCCGCTCCGTTGAGTACTTCAGAGAATCATTTCCATGTTTCTCAAAGTCATCTCCTGAAATACTTATCCTCTCAGTAATTTTTTCTCAGTGTTAGAAAAATTTTATCTGCTGTAAGCAATATACAATTCATTGTCCTTCAATTTGTCAAGGATATCTTCTTTCTCTTCTATATCTTCTTTTTAACTGTCGTCCAAATGATAAAATTCATCATTGCTATAATTCTTGTTATGATTAGTAATGATATACACGTTTTTTCCTCAATGTGTGTGGAACACATTCCATGGTGTGAGCTCCTCAAAAATGATATATTGGATCGGCTACCTGACAATAGGGCGTTCGTTAGGTTATCTTATGAATCCCCACTCTAGAGTACTGCCTATGCTTAGTCTATAGATCAACTAATAAATAAGCCACGGTCCACGTTGCTCTCCTTGTAGCGTAGAGCTCTTTATCAGGGTTCATGATCATGACTCTGGCAAGGTCTAAGGGGATAAAACTACCTCGAAATTATATTAGAACGGGTCAGATTACTGTTTCAGGAAGTCCGATGTAAGAGCGAAAAAGAAACCTAAAGATTTGGACAAAAACCTGAATAAAAAAGTGATTGAACGACAGTTTCTATCAAACGATGGATTATGAATACTATTTAAGGGTTTGATGAGTGTAGTCTATCTATTATAAAGGCAATGCTATGTTTTGGATTATAGTTGTTTACGTTTATTTCTTAGGCTTGGTTGAACTGCTGTAGCGTATCGCCAAATTCATATAATAATTTCGTTTATTCTTATTTAATCAGTAGTTATTATTTAGTTTTATTTATTCATAAACTTAGAAAGGATTAACTGTCGAAAAAGGTTTGATCGAATCCAATAATTTTCTGTCAGAAGCATCCTAGAATGGTAATGGGACTACAATATCAACACTTTCCACGTGCTCGTAGACATTAAGAAGCTCTATGATAGTATAAAAAGGAATGAGCTGTACCAAAATCTTCGAGGGATTTCCTAGCTTGTCTACAGCTCAATTTGGTTCTCGTAAGTCCATTGAGAAGATTTCTTACTTCTTCCTCCTTTGGCTCGAAAGTCTGCTCCGCCTTTTAGAATTTCTATTACTTTCCTAAATTTCTTTAAACAACGGCTTCTTCATCTCCTTAAATCTCAATCTACCAATCAAATGTAAAATATATAAATCAGCAATTTGATGATTTAAAATAAAACTACTTCATAGCTAGATAATGAGCAATCATTCATGTTCACTGATTTTGTTCGTAAGGGACTTAGGACCAGAATATAGATTATTAAAAAAAAATCACAAATCTACCTTCGTAGATGATACAGATGTTATTGAAAAAACTCTACTGGCCTGGAAAATGCATGTATTCAGATGGAAGAATAATATATACGTATAAATATTATTTTGGGATAGAAAGGTATTTAAGTATCATGGCTTAAAAGCACTCTGCAGGCATCCAAATGTTGGGATGATAAAAGTAAGACGTCTTAGATAGGAAGTACAGTTAAAATTATACATAATTGCATTCATTAATGTTTTAATATTTACCTTTAAATATTTTGTACCTCAGGTAGTATCCTTGGTCCTATCCTTTATACAGTTTTCACAGCTGACATTCCAACCCATTCTAACACAACCTCACCACGTATGACGATGACACATGTCTATTGTCAATGAACAATGATACTTACATCACCTCCCTCGAAGAATGGTGCCAAAACTGGAGGATTAAAATAAATTCCAATAAATCCCACTAAATCACATTTACCCTTCGACGTAAACCCATGACCTCTTCCCCTACAATATCCTTTAATAATACCCCACTTATTCCTGTCGAACAGATCCGTTACTTAGGACTACATCTCGACAAACGACTGACATGGAATCCTCATACAAGACTAAAAAGACAAGAAACTGCTCGTAGATTCCGACTGTTGCAACATTTACTAGACAAACGGTCTAAATTGCCAATCCATTACAAAAGACTGATCTACATGACTATTATAAGGCCTTTCTGGACATACGGAGTTGAGCTTTGGGGCTCCACTAAACCATCAAATTCCTCCAGAATCCAATCCTTACAGTCCAAAATCCTTCGTAAAATCCTTAATATTCCTTACTTTGTCACAAATCAAGTCATCCATCAGGACCTCAATATTCCATATGTTGCCGATTTGGCCAGAACCAGATACCGTTCCTTCCATAATAAACCACCCAAATCCACTTGTTTCTAACCTGGCTTCTCCTTCATTACCTAATAATCCTCCTATGCGTCTGAAAAGAAGATGGCCTCGAGATCTTCTTCTCTAGAAATGTTTTTGGAGTTCTATCAGTGGGTAGATTCTCCACATCTTTTTATCATGTTACTATGTCACCTACAGCAAATTTACTTGTTGTATATATGTGTATACAGTTGTAAATATCAATCAATAAATTATTAAAAAAAAAACAAAAAAAAACCTTTAAATATTTATTTGATATTATCCAATCAGCTGAAATAACATTGAATTCTTAAACATGTTTACAAGTAATAATAAAAGAATTTTTTTTTTTTACTTTTATCGGTGTAAGGAATAGAAGTACACTGGCCAGTAGCACCGTTAAATTTCCATAAGTGAAAAGGACACTGTAGACAATCTCCAACTACCTTCCCACCCACAGCCATATTCGCCCCTAAGTGAGGGCAATAAGCATCCAATACCCTTGATTTTCCGCTGCTCGAACGGAACACTGCGAAATTCTCTCCTGTAATGCCAATAATAAAGTTTTAATAAATTAGATATTATCACGGAAGGAAACTTAGTTAATTTATATGAGAAATTATAACACTGTGACCAGAGATAGGCCATCTTTCCAAGAATTTATTGATAAATCTGTTTTTACAGAGGATTGTGTGATAAATGAGAAATAAGAGTAAAATCCTCTTTTTAATTAATAATAATAAATTTCCAACTCTTCAGTTAAAAGAATTAGTTTTTATTTAATTCATAATAGAATGACACACTTTTGGAACAATAAAGAATACATATTTTTTTATATGGCCACCGGAGATAATAAAAAGACAACCATGGATTTGCTATTGAAAAACAAGGTTATTTATCTAAAAATCGTCAATTGATTTAACAAATATAAGTGAACATGCAACAGAGGCAAGTGCATGTTCCGTCCCCTTTACAAGAACTAACGGGTGTTGTTATATGTTTCGTTCGCTGCTTGGAACATCCCTGCATTCCCTATTGTTAATCACCTGAAAAATGCTCTACATAGTACCTCAGGAGATTAAACAGACTAGAAAACTACTGAATGGAGTATCAGGGTGATCCCATTCTAAACCTTGTAAGCAAGCTTAAAACTCACGGTAAGGTCGAGTATATATTCCAGCATGTAGAATCAGGGTAAGGTCGAGTATATACTCCAGCATGTGGAATCAGGGTAAGGTCGAATATATACTGTAGCATTTGGAATCAGGGTAAGGTCGAGTATATACTCTAGCATTTGGAATCAGGGTAAGGTCGAATATATACTCCAGCATGTGGAATCAGGGTAAGGTCGAGTATATAATCCAGTATGAGGAATGAGGATAAAGTCGAGTATATACTCCAGCATGTGGAATCAGGGTAAGGTCGAATATATACTGTAGCATTTGGAATCAGGGTAAGGTCGAGTATATACTCCAGCATGTGGAATCAGGGTAAGGTCGAGTATATACTCCAGCATGTGGAATCAGGGTAAGGTCGAGTATATACTCCAGCTTGTGGAATCAAGGTAAGGTCGAATATATACTCCAGTATGAGGAATGAGGGTAAAGTCGAGTATATACTCCAGCATGTGGAATCAGGGTAAGGTCGAGTATATACTCCAGCTTGTGGAATTAAGGTAAGGTCGAATATATACTGTAGCATTTGGAATCAGGGTAAGGTCGAGTATATACTCCAGCATTTGGAATCAGGGTAAGGTCGAATATATATTCCAGCAAGTGGAATCAGGGTAAGGTCGAATATATACTCCAGCATGTGGAATCAGGGTAAGGTCGAGTATATACTCCAGCATGTGGAATCAGAGTAAGGTCGAGTATGTATTCTCCAGCATGTGGAATCAGGGTGCATAAAACTGTCTTAATAACCTGTTTGAAGACCCTTTTAAGTCAAATGATTGTAGCAGAAAGAGGGTAATACACGAATATTAATCATGTATCAGCAGAAGGGATATCTCATGGGTCTATTTTATGGGACTTCTAACTATCGATTCTTGCCACACCAAGGAGATGTTGATATTCTCTGTTCACTGCCTTCAACGCAGATCTGGAGCAAGGATGGGACTGCTGTAAAGTGTGAAATATAAAAGGCAATGACCCAAGAATCAATAGTCGGACCAATAACTATTTCTGTATCCTCAGGGCCTTCGACTAATAAACCAAGAATTATATCTAAGGTTGTGTAAGATTCTCCCACTTTTCTGTGAACATTTGTGTCGAACGTACACATATTGCCACTGTGATTATTTAGAAAGTACAATTTAACTAACATAAAATCAGAATGTTTTAAATTTTGATTAAAGGATGCATACCTAATGCAGCAACATATATTATTTGCTCTTTCTTCAGACTGTCCGACTCTGCAATAGCAAACCAACCATTTGGGTAGACGGGAGGAATCTTACCGATTACTCTTGTTTTAAGATTCTTATGGCCTTCTAACCATCCGACATCGCAAAGACCCTGTAAAAAACTGCAATTTATAATTTTTAATTACATTTTAAAAGTTGAAGAAGTACAGAACTGTAATTCTTAATAAATCAAACGATAATTTTAAGATTATACAGGGTGTATCAGTTTTTTGTAACTAATTGATAAAGATAAATTAATTGAAGGGCTCGTTCAGAAAAGATTCTAACTAAAAAAAAAATTAAAGGATTTTCAGCGTTAAAAGCTTATTCCTGATCAAATCTGATTAGCCAAGAAATGAATTATTTCTAAATCCTTGAGGAAGGTTCTTGTTCGATAAAACTGAAAATATGTACATTTGGTTAAAGTTAATACAGTTTTATCTTATTTCGGAAAGGTTTGATGAAATTTTAATAAAATCTTTGTTTAGAACTGTTCAATGGTTGATTTGGAAAGTTAAAAAAAAATTGTATTAATTATTTTAAAAATTCCAAAGCTTTACTACCTTACAGTAAAAATTTGAACAATTTCAGATATACTAAGTAAACAACAAATCCAATTATATCATTAAAAAAAAATTAAGATTGATATCAAATTTTTTTTTCTTCTTTAAGCTCACATCAGAAGCTCGCTGATATTCGTTCTAATAAAATAAATCATATTCCTAACTTTCAATCCTTCATCATTTAGAGTTGTTTAATTTCAAATCTGTTAATGTACCTAAATGGATAGAATGTTGTAATTATTTGGATGTACTATTTATATTACCTTAACATAGTTCATTGGTTTTATTAGTAACCTGTAGATTATCCAGCCAATTAGGCAGAAAAATACATTTTGTAACGTTATATGACCTATGACGAACATTGAAACATCGTGCAGTCGTGAGCTCAACGAAATACCCTCCATGTCCTGGAAAAAAATAAATAACGTCAATAAATGGGTATGAATGAGCACAATTAATAATAATAAAAATACGAACTAATAATGATAAAAATACGAACGAATAATGATAAAAATACGAACTAATAATGATCAAAATACGAACTAATAATGATCAAAATACGAACTAATAATGATCAAAATACGAACTAATAATGATAACAATACGAAATTATAATTGACGTAATCAAGGTTCTTGAGAAGACAGGACTTTAGGAAGACTAGAACTGACCAGTTAAATAATATCGTTGGAAAAATGACTCAGTAGTAACAACCAAAAGGTCTTATAACAACAGTTCTCATTTGCTTTCACTGTGGCACCCTTCTTGGGCTTAAAAAATTCGCGCCACCCCTGTTGGGTTAAAAACTTTTGCGGTACCCTTGTCGAGCCAAAAACAATTGCGAAACAATTATTCTTAAAGCGGTCGATTCTATAGGAAAAGAAGACAAAAACAGTGTGAAATAAATGTTAGAATGCACTGTATATTTGATATGTTAATTTGTTTTCTTTCCTACGTTTTCTAATATTTTGAGAAAGTTCGCTTGAGGCACCCCTGAGAGACGCTTGGGATACCCTAGCTCCCACTGTCATAGACAACTAGCTCAGTGTACCATAGAATTTTAGCACTTACTGTACCAACGAAATATTAGTGAAAACAAAGATGGATTAGAATACCGTTATCATCGAGGTTAGTCATGTATGCCTATAATTTGAAAACAAGAGACAATTCGCTAACATTGTCCCAAAATATGACTCGAACTGGGAATAATACTCAAAATAACTTAGGAACGCAATTGAGAGAGGTAAAGTTTCTAAAAGTTGATCTAGGGTTAATTTCAGATATGTTCTGACGTGACACCCTAAAAAGTTGAAAGTTTCGAATTTTATTCAGTATATTACTACCTAAACTCAAAATTATTCAATCCATAGAAAAACATCAGTGATGATTTGGAAAATATAAAGATTGTTTACCAGATATTAAAAAATTAAAGATCCTAAAAATTTAAATCTCTGTTATAACAAACGAGGCATGGTAAGTTGAAAAAACTTATTTTTTTCCATTTAACTTTTCTTAAAACATATGAACATTGTTCTTGGGGATCAACTATCCGTTAAACGAATAATTTAACATATAACACAAGAAATGCATAAATATCGCACTCCCCCCCCATTCCCCGTTATTTTTGACGAGGGAAGGAGATTATCAACAGGTAACTATCCTATTCTAATCATGGAAGGAAGGTCAAGTTTTCATTCAAGGACGGTCAATCTCCGTCTTAGAATCGGTGCAGCTGCAGTTAGGAGGTTGCTAAATCGATGTAGTTAACACCTTAAATGACATTAAAATATTAATTTATTTAATATGAACGACACAAGACATACTATGTGCCGATTCCCTATTTTCACGCAATAGGGCTGTTTCTGGTATGTGAAGTTTTACCACATATTACCAGATATACACGACAATCAACCTGACGCTGGTGAGGTCCTTGTAAAGTACCGGAAGGCCCTCTCGTGGACGAGAGACAACCAAGTTATCATTTAGATAGATGGTATGTTAAGAATTATGAATATATACCAGTAAGTAATGAAGTTCTACGACGTGTCATATTGCACAAGTAAGTCCGTAGCTTCGTGGACAACTAGAATGACCAAGGGTAAGATTGATGGGGATACAAGTGCTATCAGAAACAAATATTAAGCCACATTAACTCAATATACCGTCTGGAGATACGAGAGCACGCTGTCGCCGAATATAATTAAATAATTCATTAATTTCTTCAGTCTCATCGCTTTTAGACGATCAACCATATACAAAGCAGCCATAATCAAAATGGGGAAACATGTGGAAGAAAACTTGCAGCTGGTGTGGATTAAGGGTGGAATAAAATCACAAAAGAAAGAAAGTTTTATTGGTTACAAATTCTACTACAGGTCTTTTCGCTGTTACCATGCGACAATGAAATCTTTTTCAATATACTTCACAAGCATGTTGAAAAGTCCTGAGTTCATATCAATGTGGTTTTCGTCAGGGGAAATCTACAATTAATCAAACAGTCTACTTATTGTTATAAAGGTAGCATTTAAGGTGACCACTCTCAGGGATTAACAGTTGCAAATGGAGTCCGACAAGGAGACTCCCTTGCATGTTAAGCTTGTGTCTGGAAAAGCAGTCAGAGAATCTGGGATCCAATCAAGAGGAACTATCTTCTATAAAAAAATCCACATTGTTGGCTATACAGATGATTTGAACATCATTGAAAGATGATTGGACAAGAGGCATTCCTTGTCCTTGAGTCATCTGCCGAAAAATGGGTCTATTGAACTCGATGAAAACCAAATTCGTAGTCACTAATGAAGTGAAGCCTCTTAATGAAGTCCCCGACCAATTTTTGGCCCAACACGTTAATTTAATAATTGGCGTTAATGAATTTGTACTTCTGATTGAGAGCCCAAATAATCGAGAATAATATTATTTCGGCTAAAATAATAAGAAGGATAGCATCTTCTGATAAATGTAATTTTGGACTTCGTCAACAACTTGGGAGCAGTTTACTTTAAAGAGCTACAAAATAAGACTACATAAGGCACTACTAAGACCAGTGTTTCTTTCTTAAAAGATCTGAAACACGAGTTTTTCTAAAAGTGAAACTGAAAGTGAATATCGAGACCTATATATGGCCCACTACTGAGAATGCGAACAAACAAACTCAATGTAGTACGCTCTATTAAAATAATGTAAAATAGTAAAGCTTAGCAGGATTCGTTGGGCTGGGCATATGGCTACAATGAATTACCCGTAAGATTCCTAGGAATCTCCTCAATGTACATCTACATGGAATAAGACCGGGAAACCAACCCAAATTACGATGATCTGATGGTGTGAAAGAAGATTCCAGGAAGCTGTTTGGTGCTCTGGAGGACAGCTCCACTTAATCGAATTAACAGACGCTGTCTGAGGTGGCCAAGATCCAGAGATAGGTTTTTGTGCCGATTGATGATCAGAATCATGGAATCTAAGGAAGGAACGTTGATAAAAATGTAAAATTCTAATATACGATCGAATCAGACTTAAGGAGGACTGTATGAGAGATTTATTGTATAGGTATTCTACATGAGGAGTATTGGGAGAAAGGGGGTTGTAAAACTATTTTTACCACCATGAACAAAAAGTTCCCCCCTATCTTTCCGCCCGATCAAGATGAATGAGGGTATAATAAGGATAGGATTTTGAGGAGGAAGGAATATTTGGTTCGAACCAGCAGGTTTCTGATCGTTTCTAATGTTATATATACATTTCATCAGCTGATACGGCCCGTCAGTTGATATCCTACTCAGGCCGTAACTCGGGGAGCTATGAGGAGAGATTAGTCCCCCCTCTCCCCATCCTCTTAAACTTAAACTGCAAAATATAATAAGATATATATAAAAAAAAATACTAAAACTATTTACAGTAAACTATTGACGTTAAACAATATACAAGCAGTTCTCGTAAACTCTATGTTTATATAACCCTCATATAACTCGTAACTCTATCTTTATGTAAAAAAGAAAAATACTTACACCAATAACATTCTGAAACCCAAAAGCTTGCCAAAAGTAAACGCTATCTACATAAATTGAACTTAAAAATAAATAAAAATAACTGCATGGACAATAACATGAAAAATATTATTAAAAAATAATATTAACAAAAATCACAAACAAATAAAAGAAACAAATAATAATAACTACATTTCTAGGGGAGGCGATATGAGAACACTACAGTCTCTATATTGTCATTGCCGGAAGTTTTAAATGTTTTATATGGAGAACTGTCCTCTTTCTAGGTTCTCTGACACTTCCCGCTATGTTCCTAATACAATATTATGTTCACAAATGATGTCACTGAATAGACCCTCATACCTCTGCAATTCTTTTCCTCTATTAGTCCTCACATTCCTGTATACTACCGTCCCAATATTTATTTTGTCCATAAGGTTTCGTAATTTAAATTATGTTGTGCAACTCGCTTACTTTTCTCCCTGCGAATCCGATCCCTGAGGCCCACAACTTTTGCAAGGCTATTTCATTCTGTCCCATTAATGTATCCTGGTAGTCCTGGCGACGCTCCTGCAACCCGAAAAGAATTTCGAAGCGGGCAAACCCCTTGGCTGTGTGTATGGAATGGTTATGTATCTTGTTTTCCACTCAGCGTACCAACTTTTATACACAGCGTTGTGCCGTTTAAAGACTGGTGCCCTCTCGGTTACCTCTCCTTCTCCTCCCCCCCCCACCATCTATCCTAGCCTAAATCCCGTTGTATGAAGTCCTGAACGGCCCCATTTTAATTTTTTAAATAAATGATTTTTTTTTTTAACATGAAAAAAATCTTTACAATTGCTTTTAACCCTTGGTGGATAGAGACATAGCCAATATAGAGACAAGATATAGTACGAAATGTTTGTGAAATATATGATAAAGATCTCCACTTTCTTTGAATACTTTGCAAGTACCAAAAAAAAAAAAAAAAAACAAGAGAAAATGCCATTTCAAGGTTTATGTTTTTAAATATTTTCCTGTGAAGAAATCTTGGTAATGGGGCTCCTCTTCAAACTCAAGAAGAAGCCAGTCTGGGTTTTGAGATTTAGGTGAACAATTGATAAAACATCCGAAAATTTCGGTGCCTAAAGCTTACTGGTTGAAAAAAGAACTTAAAATTCCTTCATTTGAATTTAAATAAAGTGACTAAAAAAAAAATCTAGCTCACCGTTAATTAACTCACAGGAAAGTCCCGTTTTGATGATTTTATTGTCTCACATGTATTATTCATGGGAAAAGCGGGTAACATATAAGTGCTAATATTATAAAACGGCGAGGGGTAGCTCTGTCATTAAGGCGCTTTATACTAACTCCCGGGCAAAAGTTCGAATACGATCATAGCAGATAATTATTTATCCTATTATTGTAGCCGTGAGTCAACCCTGTAGGTTCGGAAGCGCTCCCAAGGAACACCTAGCCTCTATAAAGTGGGTACCGTTAATTGGGGGGGGGGAGGGATGCGGCGTTTGAGTGAGATAATGAACAAATCATCTTCTTGAAAAACCATTGTTCAAGAACCAAAGCTTCCTTAGAAAGTAGTGTGCGCCAGAACCTTGAGGAGTTGTAGCGGCACAGGTTTCAATATGGGTCCTAAGGCTCCCTCACAGTGTTCTAATACTCATAAATTCAATCATACTCTTATAAAATACTTCACAATTCATTGATGTTAAAAATTCGAGTGAATGAGCGCTCTGTAATAGATAAACAACCTCATTCAATAATCATGAGAAAGTGCAATTTGCTGATCCGGCAATCGAACAACTGTCCCATTCAAATCGAAATCTACCAAATAACTCTAATTTTGAAAAAGAAAAAAATTTTATATTATATAGAAAGGTCACATCGGCAATGATTTGAAAACTCATCGTTCTCGAAATTCATCGTTGGCATTAACAAAATATAAATAAATAGAAAAATGAATCGAAACAGTTTTTATTAAAAAATACTGTGGAGATATGTTAGATTGTACATTGTGCAATGTATGTCCCAGTAACATATATGCTGTAATGTGCATTACAGATTATATCCGTACCTCGAACATATCATTAGATGTTAATTGTTTATTTTTTTTTTAATTTCACGCAGAATAATTGTAACGCGGAAAATACAAAATTTGTCCAGATTTTATGATTTTTTCCTCTTATTCGATATGAAAAAGAAATCCTTTGTTTCATGTTTAATCAAACGCTTTGGTTCGATTTGTTTCTTACTTTTTTTGTGTTTATGTGTATGTGATCAGAACATCCCAAATATATGTTGAGTATAAGATTTACAATAAAACGTAAATGAATTTATCGTTTGAATCAGAGATAATTTGAAACATTTGTAAAGAAAAATATGAATCTTCCATTAGTACATTTGTGCTTGGTATTAATTCAAAAATTCTTATAATTGCTAAGCTCACACGTGACTGTTATTTCTACTAACAAAAGCGATTAGCCCATTTTAAAGTTATTTAAAGAAATAAAAAGGGATAAATTATCTTCTAAAATAATTAAATTTATACATACCTATAAAGGGCATTTGTCAAATGAAGCTATTCTAAACAACTGCCTCAACAAAATACTTATCAACTTCAGACGGATTCTTCCATTATAGATAAGATAGAAAACAAGGTAAGGAACTAACCCTCTCTGAGAACAAACAATTGGATTCCCGTCAGAAGCCCTAAGTTTACCCTGAATAAAATACTGGAGCAATGGGACTTTCTAATACAGGTAATTATGAAAAAAAAGTATATTTTTTTTTAATATTTAATTATTTATTGAAGAAATGTATTTCTAAGTTCACAGTCAATTGAGCAGCTGTCAATTATGAGTAGCTTTTGTGGTTGAGTAACATTGTAAATAATATAATTTATATGTAAATAAGAGAATAGTTCTAATGTATATTTGATGTAAATTACAAGATAGTTCCCATGCCCTCCTGAATTGAATGTATTTCTAAAAAAATAAGGAATATAATAGCATTACTTAATCGGATGAAACTAATTGCATCGTACTTAAAAGACAATATTCTGATCTTTAATGATATTTTCTTTATTCGAGTTTTTATATTATCCTCCAGGACATCTTCTGGACAAGTGAATAACATGAAATATTCATACGATACTGAAACGTCTAGAAAACTAATTTAATTATTTAATAAATAAACACTAAGCTTTCTACGTGCTAAGACAAGCTTGTCTGGAGGACCTGAGCTTTAAGATACCACTACTTCCCGTACCCAATTGTCACAATACCAAATCCTCAATACCCAACAATTCACATTTGTGCCGAAATCGATACTTATCCTGTCATTAACATTATAACCACAAAATTCCTCCAGTACAAATTCTCAACTACGTTGATTTCCGATTATCCTCCGGGACATTTCAAAAGAAGAAGTCCTCCGATTATAAATTCAAATCATCATATGGACTGCTACTAATGGATAGTTGTCAATGTCAATACATTTCTTTTTCAAATAAAATAATTTCGAGTTTCTAAACTGTGAAAGAATATTATTTTCTTTAAAGTTCAGTATTTACGTTTCCAATAATGTGTATAGATTACTAACTCAATTTCCTGGATTTTTTTTCAATAAATGTTACTACACATTTAAAAAAAATATTATTAACATCTCTTAATCTTTAATTGTTCTCAATTATTATTACCATTTTTTTTTTAAACAGACCTGGACAATTTTTATCGCTGAAGCAGCGTGAAATATTCACTTATCTAAAGAATATTTGTATTTAGAGCAGTAATAAATAAGAAATTAGGACAGTGATTACTTAGCCTTTAAAAAAAATAAAAATGCATTATAATATTTTGAACATTTATTTATATTCATATATTTTTGGTTGTATATGTATAGAATAAACCGTTTACATGAGGAAGCATCCGATCCTAGATTGATTCCTACTGGAAACAATGAATGATTAAAAATAATTTTAGCTTAACATATAATATTATAAATTATAAATAAGCTGCTTGAAATAATATTCTGAATGGATAGATTCTATCACGGACTTAAGTATTGTCATTTGATGCAACAATGACTTTCACAACTTATGATTGAATGGCGATGTAATAATAGATATTTAAAAAAAATATCAATGCGGTTTTAAAAAAAAAAATTGAAATAAAATTTTACATTGTAACTATAAATATATATATTAAGTGATATGATTCAAGTGACTTTACCATAAGAATGACGGCGGCAGTGGAGAGGATCCAATCTAGAGGAAGGTGCTCCTCCGTTTTGCTGACACCAACTGATACGCGACCTTAAAGCATACCAGGGTTCATTATGCTAGCCAGTACGAAGGCACTTGTTATACAGAACATTTACAATACAAAATTCCTTTCTATTCCTAACCAAGCAACCACATTAAAAAAGATTATTCTAAGGAAGCATAAAACCTTTCTGCCATCTTAAGAACATGGTAAGTTTCAGTTTCATCGAAAGTGTAATGATTCAATCGCAATTAAACTCTATGTACTATGTATTTTGTGCACTTTTAATTGTATCTTTATTTAACTTAATTATTCTATCAATACATTATCAACCATGGCGGGTAAAAATATATATATCTAAATATCAAATTCAATATTTCGTTAACTGATTGATACGTAACCCTTTCCTTGGTAATCAGACAATACCAAACAAAATAAAATTTTTTCTTGTCATTTTTCTCTTTATATCATTTCGTTAAATTAGTGTAGTTTTATTCAAGGGCATACCCAGGATCAAAACTGGGGAAGCCAAGCCATAGTCGATCAGGTTGTGACATTGCGGCATAGAAAAGGAGAATGAAAACCAAAATTTTAAGAAAACTATATATAATCGTCCCAGTGTTTTATTAGTTATTATAATTAGTATTTGCTTGAAAAAAAAAAAATTTATTCAATAATTAATTTTTTCACTTCTTTCAGCTGCTGGGCACGCCCATGTCTTTATTCCTATGAATTTGATAGAAAGGTTTCCTCTTATTAGTTTATTTTTATTGGTTTTTAAATAGAATTCGGCCTCGCATTATTATCGGTTTAATAGGATTAAAACAAGTAAATTTGTAAATTAAAAAATAAGACAAAACATTACGAATCCAAAGCTATAAATTTGATCTTTATAGATTGATAGTATCCCAGCTTCCTTTGATCTCTATTAACACTAAGTGTTCATTTTTAACATTTGAAACATGAGTTTCTTGTTACAACAGTGGTGTTTCTGTTTAAATATCTAATAATGAAAATATCTCACTGTTTACGAAAATTAAAATTAAAAAGCATAATTCCATTATTACATAGAGAGTAAACGTTATGAGT
>NW_027106326.1:397823-404638 GCF_000696795.3 Halyomorpha halys | reverse complement strand
AATAGAATTTAGTAACCAATAATCACTTATAACATTAACTCAGCCCATTTTAATAACTATTTTTATTTTAGTATAACAATATATAACATTTTGTTTTTGGTACAAACTAAAACAAACTTACAATGTTACCACTTAAGAATAAGAGAAAAAAAACACTTTTCGGATTAATGGCTAGCTCCAAGTCAACTAATTTTTAAAAATATGCATAACAATTTTGTATAGTATCTCAAATAAATTGCATATTTAATTTTTATTTCTGTTTGGAACTGTTTCAAAATAAATTTCCTGTAATTCAATTTTAAAAAAGTTAGGATTATATAACAAATTATATGAGTTATGATTAATTGTATTTCGGCAAGTCCGGGAAGAATCGCCATCTTTACATTAGGAACACGCTAAAAAGAAAGTTAAAAGATAATGGCAATGAAGAAAATATTCATTAACTCGCCCTATACCGTTTCTCTCCAATCTTCGATTCTGTTTACCGCTCTTATTCCCAATTCCTCCTCCTTTACATTTATTTGATCTTCCTCCTAACCTAATACTCCGCCTTCCCTGGTTATTGTTCACCCGTCCACCAACCTGTTCCAACAATTCACACCCTGAACTGTTATCATAATTTGATATTACCGGGGCATTTTCCGTACTACATGTTATTCTATGTGTAGAACATATTCTATCTTTCACTTGTCCTCGTTTCTTATCGGTGTTGCTTTGTCTCCCACTACCTCTATTCGGTACTTCTTTCTTCTCCAGGGAGTTAGTGTGGTTCTCAGGTGGTTATTTTTGACTCTCGTTCATCCGGGTCCACCCTCTTCGACTTCCATTCGGGACTCCTCCCGCGCGCTGGTATCCATCATATCTTGCATATTTTCAATGAATGTCCTGTTTCTAGGTAAGACGTCTCTATTACCTTTTTCTTTTGCTAATCGTACTTTAAGAGTTATGGCCAAAAATCCCGTCCGGTAGTGTAATGATTCCACATTAAAAGTCTCCCTAAATTTCTCCATTATCCTGTTGAACCTTGCCAGGTGTTCTCCAGCGTACTGCTCTCTAGACTGCCTCCTCATCATCCTGAATTGTATCCAAAATATCTCGTTTTACTCTGCATTACCACTCCAGCCTTTCACGACTACTTATATCGATACAGGTTGAAAATTAAGAAAAATTGGGTACGATATAGGAATCTTGATAACAAGTTGAATACTACTGAAACCTCCCAACTATTTACAATATATGGAGACACTAAATCTAAATATATACAAAAAGTATCCTTCTATTGTTACATGGCGCTATAAGAACGGGAGTCAGGTCTGCTGAAGGAGGGAGTTACAATAGGGGTATTCATGATCTATGTTAAAGCGTGTTAAATGGAAAAACTCGTGTTAAATCGAAAAAAATTGCCTTCTTTTGCCGTGGTAAAACGAAATAACATTTAACATGGCTGAGAGTCTGTTACTTGGTCAGTTAAATCGAGAATGACGTCACACAAGAGACCAGTTGAGATCGCCGCCATATTAGTTGTGACTTTCAATACAGTTGTCAATTAGCTCATCTTCATTCTCTTCTTCACAAGTTTGAAGATCAATAAGACACTCATAAGCTAAACTTTCACACAAATTCCACTTTTCACTCACTCTAGGCATGTTTTAATTAATTACTTAAATCAAAACTGAAGTAAACAATAACATGAGGGTCTGGAAGGAAGGTTATAAACATAAAAGCTTATACAACAAGTTGCTGAGAAAATCCGCTAGGGACTCTTATGGATTTAACGTTTAACATGACTTCAAATAGGGCTGCTCACAATCCTATAGTTATAACATTTAACATGGAAAAACATATAACATTTAACACAACATCATGAATACCCCTAATATTGGCCGGGGAGTCGACGGGTACAAGGTGGTGATGACGTCAGGCTTTCAGATCCTAAAGCCCCTCACTCGGCGACGACGTCAACCAAGGGGGCAGTGCTCTGTCACCTCATAGGTTTCGGTGGAGGGGCGATTTCTCTGAAGAGCGAGTTGGCAAAGGACTTGATCCCATCAAAGAACTTGATGTGTCTACGTCCAATGAACTTCGGTAGAGGGGGGAGGTGTTGCTCATCACGTATAGCGCTGTTCCTGGCCCTATCTATAGTAGTCCTATAGTATAGCCCTCTGTAGTAGTTTCTCTCACTATTCCCCGAACGAGGGAAATTTAAAAGCTCTACAGCTGTTTCAGCGTAGTCTTAAAGAGGTGTCGCAGAAGTGGTGAATCATAGAGCAAAGTCGGCCGGATAAATGCCTTTTAAATCTTCAGTTTGAGGCAAAGCGAGATCTTATGAGTAGTAGGCCTTCTGCTGGGCCAGGTTGAGTCTCTCAAGTGACTTGAGAAGGTGAGATGCCTGTCCAATGTAACGCCAAGGAAGACGATAGTATTTGAAATGTTTTTGCCTTCGCCATCTACGGCTAACTTCGGGGGGAGTCTTCCTCACTCTCTTGCACTTCTGGAAGGACATGACTATAGCAGCATAAGTGTTTGCCGGGTTCACTTTGGTCCCATCCTTCTTTAGTGCAGCTAGGATGGTAGCCGAAGAAGTCTGAGCGTTGGGAGAACCAGTTCGGAATTGAAGCTTTTATATATATATATATATATATATATATATATGTAACCAATGCCGAAACCCGGGAACTTTAGATACCGGAGTAATTTTCAGTCTAAAAGAATTTGTTTTTTCATTCTTCTCTCTGTATTATGAACTATAACGGAATAGTGAGAGCAGAAGTTCATAACCTGGAGAAAATAAACAAAACAACCAGCCTCGAGCTGCAGGCAACCAAATTTTAGCAGCAGGGAACCCACCTCCGTAGGAGATTCAGTCACTACCAGAAGTCTCATTAGCGCAATTTCGTGCCACGACGCTAGAATGGATTAAGATTCGTACTGCAACCGCCCAGGACCTGTGGAAGGCGGTGTCGAATCTAGAAAAAATCACCGGGGAGACCGGAGAATTCAATCATTTTTTAAAAGGGGGCGATCGCCTAATAGGGCGAATAGAAGCGAAGATTTCGAAGGATCTACAGGACAGCGAGGATACAAAAGCACTGAAAGCAGCGATGGTCTGCCGAGTAAAAAGAAGTATCTTAAATCAGATTCAGGCGGACAAAGATACCCCTTGGAAGGTCATCAAAGAAAGGAACTACAGGTCAGAGTATGTAATTGTCAGTTAATCACTCCGGGTGGGCCCAGCAGTATTTTATTATATATCTATATATAATATATATAGAATTTAGTATCTGGGGGGCTAAGGAAGAGAAGGTAACAGTCCATGTAATGGGAAAAAACAGATGATCATTGGTTGCGATCTTTTGGAAAAGGTGAGAGCAACGATAAAAAATATTGGGAGGGAAGAGGTACAGCTGTCAGAAACTCGTGGATGACGGTAAAGCGAGAGTGGGTGATTAACCAGAGGGAGAATTGGAAAGAAGCAATAATGAACAAATATAATTATAATATAATTTTTTCAAAGAAGGGGAAGTACTAGGAGCTACAGGAAGAACGGTGCACGAAATCACATTGAAGCAGTATAGGGTGACGTACGTAAAGGAGAGGTGACACCCCCAGGCACTTCGAAAACACATTAGGGATGAATTAGAAAGTGTACGGGAACAAGGGATCATTGTGGACAGCACTTCGCCCTGTAATAGTCCATTGTGGGCAGTACCCAAGAAGAGTGACCCGGGCGAAAATGGTGAAAAGTACTGGGTAGTAATAGATTATCGTAAAATTAATGAGAATACGGTCAATGAAAAATACCCTAACCCAAGATTTGAAGATATTCTCGATAGATTAGGCGGTGCGAAGATTTTTAGCACATTGAATCTAAAGGCGGGAAACCACCAAATTAAAATGCACCCCAGGGATCAGCGCAAAAATGTATTCACTTTTAAAAGAGGCCACTACGAATTCACCAGAATGCCATTTGGTCTGAAAAACGCACCTGTAACATTCCAGAGACTTATGGACAAATTATTACGGGGATTGAACGAAGCAGTTTGACAGGTGTATATGAACGGCCTACTAGTGTTCAGAAAATCAGAGAATGACCATGTGAAACACTTGAAGAGCGTGTTCCAAAGAATGAGGGAGTTCTGCGTCAAGCTTTCCCGAACAAAATCAGAACTAGGACAAGAGCAGAACTATTTTTTGGTGCATACCATCTCCCGGCAAGGTGTGAGACCGGACGTCCAGAAGGTGTCGGCTCTGTAAAGAATTGAGGTACCAACAGACGTGAAGGGGATTTGGCGAATAATAGGAGTATTAAATTACTATCGAAGGTTTGTTCCGGACATGGCAGAGTACCTTGTGCCCCTCAATAATTTCTTAAAGAAAGGAAGCAAGATAGTAGTAACACCAAACATAGCACATAACATCCGGAAATGCATTGAGCAGCTTCAACAGGAACAGTTCTTGCATTACCGACTTCGAGAAACAGTTTACGCTCACAACGGATGCTAGTGATTATGCTCTAGGAGCGGTGTTAGCACAGGAGACTGAAGAGGGAGAGCGTCCTGTAGCCTATATCAGTCGGCGTCTCACAGAAGCGGAAGCCAGATACAGCGCCTTAGAACTGAAACTTCTAGAAATCGTGTGGGTAGTGGAGCATTTCCGGCCCTATGAGTTTGTAAGGCGTTTTAGAGTCCACACTGATCATAGACCGTTGCAGTGGGTAGGAAAATTGAAAGAGTCATCCCCGCGTATCACCAGATGGAAGGAGATCCTCAACCAGTATAATATGGAAATGCGGTCAAGGGTAATCAGGGAGAAATATCTGAACATTCTAGACAGTTCTTGAAATAATGGACCCCGGAAGAAGAACAACCAGGCACAGAACAATCGAAAAACAGAAGAGAGACATCTAAAGATGAAGACTTAACTGTGGAAAGACCAACCTAAATAAGAGACATTGATGAAATCATTAATGATAAACGTCACCAAATCATATGAAAAACCAGAACTTCGGGGCTAATAATGATGAAGCAAGGAAAATAAAATAGCAGTAGTATTGTGACTATATGGTCCCAGCCTAATCTGAGGAAGAACCAAATCTGCAGAGCACTAAAGGGTGGATCGAAGGCCGGACAAACCCATCATTTATATGTAGGAAATGCAGTGCTGTGGGATAAAATTCGGCGTCTTTGGCGGAAGGAACAGATTGGGGCCGACCGGTTTTTTATACCCTGTACGATGATGGCAGAAAATCTCCGTGACGCGGAACCCCAAAAGGAGGTGACCCTCGCGTATCACCAGAGGAAGACCAACCATAGAGGGCTGAACGAAACGCAACATGTGTTGCGTCGTCGATACTTCTGGTGGGGTATGAAGCACACTATTCAAGAAACCATCCAAACAGGCAATTGTGACGTATGCCTGACTGCGAAATATGATCCATCTCAACCTATCTAGGAGGAAACGCCCACTGCAAAAGCACCACTTAGTGATCTTCAAGCGGATTTTTTTACTTGGAAGGGATACAAGTGGGTCACAGTGATAGGCGTATTTAACAAACTAGCTATGGCGTACCCAGTGAAAGAGAGATCAGGAGAAGCGGTGTTGAGAACCCTACGCACGTGGTTCCAGTTTTACGGCGTACCGGATAGAATCTCATCCGGGAGTGGAAGAGAGTTTGACAACGCAAGGATCAGGGAAGAGATGAAAATCTTGGAGGTGGTGTGGCACCTTAACACCCCAGGTCATCCAAAGAGCCGAGGAGGCATTGAAAGGCTCCACAGTACCCTCAGTGACCACCTGCGGGTATATCAGTTAGAAAAAGGGCCGGACGAAGCGATGGAACGAGCGATCGCAGCATACAATCATTCCATACACTCGGTCACGGGGTTTTCTCCTTGTGAGATTATTTTTGGACTGCGGGGATGTCGAAGGAATTACCAAGATACAGCAAAGAGTAATAACCCCGTTAATTGTATGGCACGGAGGAAGATATGGGCTAAAGTTAGGGAAAAATTGAGAAGGAGAAACGCAGAAGAGTTAGTTGACATAATTTCAATGTTCCCGATCTAATGGGCAACCTTAAAATTGGGACGGTGGTCTACTAGAAAGTGGGAAATAATAGAGACAAAGAACTGCAGAGGTTCGAAGACCCATTCAGAGTGGTCACGATTGGAGAACAATATACTGTTACCATAGAAAGCTTGTAAAGTTGTAAAGTTTTTATTTTTCATTCTATTCATTTTAAGGACTTGTTAAGAACATGTGAGCTTAAATATCAGTGATTCATGTGAAATTGTATTTTTTTTTTTTTGGTTTTTTTTTTTTTTTTTTTTTTTTTTTTTCACAGGGTGCTGTTATTTTGAATCCTATTTCTGTAGTTTTATTTTTATATTTGTTGAAGTTCTATTTGTATATTTTCTATTATTATTGTATGTTAATTGTATTTGTATATATCTTTTTCATTTGTATATAATAGAGTTTACGAGGATTGTTCGTAAACTGGTGGGGGGGAGCTACGGACTGTCAGCTGACAAGTCTATATCAGCTGATAGATTGTATATATAGACGGACACGCTTCGCAAATAGATCAGTCTTTGAGTTTACTTCAAGCGTTTCATTTCGTACTTCTCTCTCTCCTATTATTTTTAGTTTCATTTCAGTAAAATATAACTTTATATATATATATATATGTGTATATATGTATATAAGTTACGGTATGAGTCAGCTGTTATTTCGATGTCAGCTGACTGAGAGGATCAGCTGATCGAGGGTATATAAAAGATGTAACGAACACAATAAAGTTAGTATTTTACAGCAGT
>NW_027106326.1:382084-391726 GCF_000696795.3 Halyomorpha halys | reverse complement strand
ATTATTTACAAAAACCAAAACATAGCATGAAAGAGACAATATTTACAAAAATCAATAACAATCTTTTTGCTGTTACAAGGTTTTAAGGTTGGTAACAAGGCTTTTTTTTTTTTTTTTTTTGCTGTTTATTGTTATCTAGTTATACGATGAGTTGTAGTTTTTCAAGTCCCTCTTTCTCTGTTTTTTTTAAGTTCTTGGTGTGACGAAGCCTAACTTGAGTTGAGTTTCTTAATCACAACAGAGTTCCGAGAATCATCATGGGGTGACTTGTGTCTATGGTAACTCATCTGAAAATAATCCGTCCAGTTGAGTAGTAACTGAAAAAAAAAAACTGGAGGGAATGACTTTTTTTTCGATTTCTGAATTCCAAGAATCTTGAAACATTACATGTTGAGGGATTTTCTCTTGGTGAATCACAAAGGTCCAGTTTTGAAAATAATAATCCAGAAGCAGTTTTGATAACAATGGATTTAATAAAAAATGCTGATTTTTAAAAATCTTATATTATTATAAAGGTAATAAAAAATATACGCAAAGAATTTTGAAATATTATTTTTTTATGAAGTGATCATAAATCATCAAGATGATTATTTAATTAACTTTTTTTAGTTATTGGATGTATAAATAAATAAATTTTTATTCATAAAATATTTTTGTTTCTTTAATTCATTGCAATATGATTTAGCAGCATACTTACAATTACTTTTGACTGCCACTGTTAACATAAAAATAGTTTAAATTATATGACTTAAGTAGTATCATTTACTTCTGTAGGGATGGAAAATTACGGACGTCTGTGTCTGATGCCAGAGCGTATTTCACCAGCTTCAGAAGTATGAAACCCCTTAGTAACTTGTATGCCATGGTGAGAAGCTTCCTCTAGGACCAAACATTGAAGATTTGCGATAGTTTCTTCAAATCTGAACTCTTTTGAATATGGTTATACACAGAGATCTGTTCTTGGTCCTGATATGCGGAAACTGGTTCTTTGATGAGCTACTAGAGACACTTGAAGATAGCTTACGTGGACGATCTGGTTATCATAGTGACCTCTAGCAATGGAAGTGGATTCAAGGCCGAAGCTAAATAGAGCACTAGCCTGAAAGGGTGATATCTCGTAGAGAAGAAGCTGAGGTGATTTTGTCTAGCCTCCAAGACTTAAAATATTATCTTGAGGCATGTATATCCACCTCTTACTGGAAGACTGCTACTTCTTTAAGATTAAAATGGTAAAAATGGCCGATGAATCGGTGGGTATATCGATGAGTATCTAAGTGTGAGAATTGTCGTGGACCAAGTTGAACAGTCAAGAAGGTTGAAGAAGATTATCCGAGAAAATACCGTGAAAAAATAGAAGTGGTGGTAGGTGACGGTCCAGAAAGGTGCTCTCCTTAAAAAGTACTTCCCCACCGTCTTATCAAGATTGGAAGCAAGATGAGCCCTCCAGGACTGCAGGCTCTCTCAACTCCCCAAAAGCATAGGGTCTTTTGAGCTGAGCTTGTTGCACATGGAAAGGAAGTTGATCTAATATGTCATAGCTGTGACGTCCTCGAGACCGTTGAACATGTCGTAGTAGATTGTCTATGAGGTACGGAGGGAAACTGGGATCTACAAGTTGTCAGAGAAAACGTTTCCTCAGCTAATGAGAAGGGACAACAATCCGTTCTACAGAAACTTGGTACACGACGGGTGGAAGAAGATCGTAGGCCTAACAAACTTTTCCTTCAGGAGAAGAGATGAACTGCAGCCCATTTAGAGAACCCATGGGTAGAAACTTCATATTGATTGTTACCTAAGATGAAAAAAAAAAATTAAGCAGAATGAATAAATAAAGGAAATATGGAGACATGTGCACGTTCCTTTGTAATATATATTTTTTTTAATTTAACAATTTTGCTTATTTTTAAGGACCATTTAAGGTATGCTATCTCACAGACCAATATTATTATTCCACTACATTCCTCAGCTGGTGAATATGTTGCCATCGAAATTCTATATTAGCTCAACAATATTGACCGTGTAAGAACCCCTAAAGGTAATGCAATGAGGCAATATTTAAAAAAATAAAATACAAGAGATCATATAATTTAAATCGTAGGCAATTATTTTTTATGGAATCTTCATACTTTTTAAAACTTATGTAAATTTATCTATTATAGTTCCTTGTAACAAAAATCGATTTCTAAAAAACATTTGATCTATATAACTTCGGAAGGTAACATGTTTACAAACATCAGTTACCTTAGTAGTTCTTAATCTTCTGCCACTTAACAAACAAAAAATAAATATATATTATATAGTTTATATGCTACAAATAAAATAATGCAGGAGGAAAGGTTATCAGTATCTTCATTAGAGGTTAATTATATTTCAGGTTGTTATTTTAATTTTAAATATTTTAAACTTTCTTTACCTCGTTTTAAATTTTTAGGGCATTCACTTGATTCTAAAGGAACTGAGAACGAAATGGAAACAAGGAATAGGAATAAATAGAGTAAGTATCAGTATATTAATGTATACTACTGGTTCAAATATTGTAATTTACTACCAAAATGTTCCTAAAGTACTATTGAATTTCTAAAGTTTGACTTTAGTTTAGCATTCCAATCAGTTTAAGTGTGATATATTAGTTTCAGAATATCGTAAGACAAATCACTTTGACTCTTTATTAACTTTAAGAAACCCTATTGGCTTGATGTGATCAGTTTTCTGCTGGGAACTACTTTTTTTTTTTCGTCTTAGGGAATAGGTTCTATACAAATAGATTTGGCTACAGCTCGATAAATTATAATAAAAAATAAAAAAATAAGTAAGCTAAATATATAAACAATTAATTACTAAAGAAGTACAAACCTAAACATAGATATAAAAATTAACAAAATTAAGAAGTTTATAAATACATAAATAAAAAAATTGTTCACATTAGATAATTATAATACAGCTGTTTTTTAACATGAATATAATCGATTGATGAAAAGTTAAAAGGTTCTTTTAATAATTTCAGTTTTTTGTTTGGGAATTCTAAATTTTGCTAACTTATTTTTTCCTTTTAGTTTCAAAGTATTTTTTTCCTATGTAAATAGTAGGGAATTTTTCAGTAAAAAAGTACTTAAACAAATTTGTATAGTTACAAAAAAAAATTTATTCACTCAAAAAATAAATTAAATATATTTTGAAACTTATTAAAAATAATTCTTCTTTTTTTATTTAATTTTTTTTTCCTTAAATCAATTTTCCTTTTTGTTTTAATAATTTGAATTTTTTTTTCGGGAAAAAAAAATTAAAATATTTGGAAAATTTTTTAGATAAGAGAATATAATTTTTGTTTTGTTTCCATTTCTTAATATGTTTCTAATTGGTCTAACTTTTTTTTTTTTTTAATAGTTATATAGAAAACATTGCTCATGAAATCAAAGTTTGAAAAAAATGAACAACAGAGAGTGATATGATAATAGTTGGATAATGTGAATATAGAGTAGTCATCACTAGTACATGTAATAGCCTTTTTAATTTTAAGAAACGTAATGCACTAGAAATTGAATTTAGTCAGAAGTCTATTATTCTTTTGGTAAAAGTGTTATTATCATATTGATTAGGATTGGAAATATATATTATGCTGGACCTTGAAAATAAATCAGCACTTAAAATGAAATATGAAAATCTATGGACATTCTGAAATATAAAATGAGTGGAGTAAATAGCTATATTAGTATACCAGTATTTTGTTTATTAATTAGAATTTTGGAGTCAGACTGCAACCTCGGCCTAAATGCAAACTGTTGTAAGTTAAGTGGGTTTTTATTTTTATTTTTTCCTTAGCAATTATTAAGAAACTTAACTCCATCGCTGCTTGAAGTGCATTGACTTTCAAAATTATATTTTTGGCACCTCTGAGTGAAAAGATCTTTTTATCGATCACAATTTTGCTATTTGGGAATTTAACATTTTTGTTCCTTTCCCTAAGTTGATCCATTATCGGGATAGTTTCCTTAAACATTTGCTTCTCTTATCTAGTGCAGTCAAAAGTCATCCTGTAGCCCTATGTACTCAACTTGTTCCTAACTTCCATAAACTCCATTTTTATAATATTTGAATTTAATTTAATTAATATTTGTGTGGTATTTCCTCTCTTAGCTAGATGGTAACATTCGTTCACAAAATAAATATCTAATTTCTTACCTGCCTCATTAAAGGCCATGTTTAATGTGTCGCTATTAAAATTCTCCTTAGGTACTTTGAATAATATCAAATTGTTTCATATCTCTTTAGCTCTTTAATAATTCAATTCCCACTGCAGGTGACTATCTCATAAAAATTCTAGCCGAATATTTATAGTACTATTGGTAATCAATTAATTTTAAATTTCCTTTATCACATAAAATTTTTTGGAAGAATTTTCATACGTTGTTGTGACATAAAAACTGCTGCTTTTGTTAATTATATTGAGCATGAGTTCGTAAAATCTAGTTTTCTTCTTCTGTGAAGAGACTGTATATTTTGAGTGGGGAAAAAAAACCTTTCACCTTATAACAAATCAAGGTTTGGGTTGTTACATACAAGACCGTCGACCATTTTTATTGGTTATAATTTGACATAATATTCTGGCCCTAACCTTTACTGAAAAGAATCTGTAGGAATTTATTTATTTCTTAAGACTGCGGAATCAACAGCTGTGACCCAATTAAATTAGTAGTAATGATAGTGTAGGTTATAACCCACAACAATACCATACATCTTCTTCATGAGTATTAGGATTCCTTGTTTACCACATTCTTTCAGATATCCATCACATTGAGTGCATTGAAACAGCTGTTCTTTCATCAGGATGAATTTCATCCATAACTCTAGAACTGAGCTCATCCAGTAATTCATGGAAACTAATAAGTACCAAATGTAGGTGCCTTTTATAAGTACTGATATACTGTCCCAAGCTTAGAATCACGAAGGATATTTTACTTTATCAAACAACCCTTGCTTTACATCTAGCTTAGATTTAGAAAAAAAAGATCTCCAGGCTATGGATAACAGCAGACTTGATATTAGGTGTTGTACTCCATAGATATAAATATTTTATGTGGGATTAGCTCTTGTAGAACTCCAACAAGACTTTCTTACTATGATTTAGGAATTGATGGAAGTAACAGTTTATAATTGGTAAAATCCTGAAGAATATGCAGATCTTTTCATTGTGTGCATGTTTGTTTTATTTATTGTTCTTATTTCATAGTTAATGTTAAAAATATCAGATATAATCCATTTGTTTGCTTTTTCAGACTCATGAATACATGAACCTAGTTAAATTATGCTTTATCAGTGATATTTCTCTTAATTTGGCTGCTTCTAGAAGTATTCTCTAT
The DNA here is from genome assembly GCF_000696795.3 of Halyomorpha halys. Taxonomy (NCBI): domain Eukaryota; kingdom Metazoa; phylum Arthropoda; class Insecta; order Hemiptera; family Pentatomidae; genus Halyomorpha; species Halyomorpha halys. Next base: position 386,369 of record NW_027106326.1, on the reverse strand, counting down.
CTTTTAAAATGGGAAATGATAGATGCTCAGACACTCCTTGGATCATTAGCTTCAGTTGCTGGAGAGGCTAAGTGAGATTTAAATCTATCTTATTTTATATTCACACGAGTTCACATATTCTAACCAGACCATCCTTCATTTGAATCCCTCAATCATCCATTAATACTCATTCACATCCCGTTCTCTCCACCTTAGTTTCTAGCTTTAACAGTGTCTTTGTGTTTAATATTTAATTGGTATGATTTGATTATATGATGTTTTATGTCTAGCTAATCATAGCTTACTCTAAAACTATAATCTGACCCTAACCAAGTATATGTATTTCCAGATAATAACAAGGACATAATGTGCTTGAGTATTAATGGATAGTTAAGTGATCAAAGTTGAGGAATATTACAATTGATGAGTCAGAATTTCAAATAATTTGGGAGAAGGTGCTGTACTTAAAGCATGACATTATTGTTTATATGAATATATATAGTGAGACACTGAAGGATAACATAAGATATCATTTAATTACTCTTAAACTTGAAGAATATAGTGCAATAACAGAAGGATTTAAGACCATTTGGGAGTCAATGGATACAATCTTCCATAATAAGTTGCTAAACATGCTACCTTAAGTAAGTTTAAATCTAAAAAAATCACTAACTTATTAAAATTTATTTAAAGCTGTATCAAAAACAAAAAAAACCTACTGTCCTAAGTACTGGATAGACTGGAAATTGATCCTAACTTATCTATGAAAATAACAACTCTGGAAGGGCAAATCCAAATATTTGCCAATGCAACAGATCTGATTTAATATAGGTTATCAATGGGAACGGGGTTAACTAACTATTTCAGTCATTAGATACCTTATAGTGTCCCAATAAAGTGTACTAAATTATCTTGGTTCTATTGTAGTTTTAAATAAAATCTCTTTGTAAATGTGTCATAGCTCTTGATCTTTTTTTTTTCAATAAAAGTAATTAGAAATGTCTAGAAAAAAAAATTCAGTTTTCTCATCTAATGGATACAGAAGGTTATTTTTTCCTAAGAATTAGTGCCCTAAACTTTAAGAGCCCAGGTTTTTAACATCAACCTTTATAAACTATATTATCATAGATTATATCACTTAACAACAAAAGGCCATAAAACAAATATTACTGGATAATTAGGAAACCAGAAAAAGTAAAAGACAACAAATATTGCGGTGATATTAAGACTAACAGCTGAAATATTTCATCAGGTGGTTTGTTTTTTCACATTCATGGACATGATTTTTTACTATAGTCACTCAGCTATACCGACCACCAATTTGTCCAAATAGTTATTATACATGATTTTGTTGTAATTATTTATACAAATTGTGAAATTAATGCACATCTGGTAGTCTGTTGATTAGAGGAAGACAGGAGAGGGGGATTGTAGAAAATTAAAATAGAGTGAGTATTTTGTGTCCATTCTATCCAAAAGAAGGGAGTTATTATTATGTTGTTAATAAAGGATTATGCTCTAATCTGTGAATGATTTTTGTTACTCTGTAATCTATGATTTTTTTTATTTTGGATTAAGAAATCCAGGAAAACAATCTACAGTATTGATCTGTTTCAGTTTTTTTTTTTTTAATTAGCCTTAATTCACTGAAAGTTATTCTTAAATTTAACCTACACCCTTACCTCATACCCCATGCTCTATTTAATTTTTGTGTGATTTTAATATTTTAATTTTAGGTGAACTATCATGATGTGAATATTTTATTATATTCTCCCTTTGTGCCAGGCAAACAGTAAGTTTCTTCTGTTGTTTCATATATTTTGCCTGTTGTAATACTTTGGTCTTAACTAGATGTTTTCTGGCTTCCAGTTATGATTAATAAAATTGATAAATGATCACTTTTTGGTAATTTACCTTAATCTCATTCCTTCTTGGAAAAATTAATTATGATAAAATATTTATACTAAATCCTAGATATTTTGGAGTTATTGAGATACAGCCAACTCCTGATTATCCTTATGATTAATTATCTGGTTATAATATTTTTATTGTCATCTTAATTTGTTATTACATTTTCATAAATTTAATTGTTGGAAATGGAACTGAAAACCTGTTAAATTTATTATTTTTCTTAAAGCTAAAACCAAAAAAAATATTCACTGTTTAGTGAAGCTCTGGCTGGTATTCTTATTATTAGCAGTCGTTTAATAAATCCAACTAAGAGGCTGTCCAAATACCAAGTTACACTATTTTTTATTCTTTTTGGTCGTCTCCTCTGTAAAGCTGGATAACACTTATACAACTAACATTCCTCTTTTTTTCCTATTACATTATTCTGTTTAATTTTCCCACTTTAAGGCTTTAAATAAGTAAAATTGGATAAACCAAATAGACACATTTCTATTAAGCATCATACAGCGGAATCCCGATAATCTGGAATACTGCTTTATCCCAGAACACAAATAAGGGTTTATTCTTTGTAGTATTAGCAAGTTTCCACCTTTTGACAAGAGATGGCACCACCAGAAGGTTTTGTTGAAATTGTCAGATGTATAACAATACCATAAGTCTGGTCATCTGGTAACAACATAATGTATTAGTGACTATGTACCAGCATAATATAATTTTTTCTTGTCCCGTGACAAGAGAATATGGAATTCTCTCTGGCTGCAAAAAATGTTCAAGGAGATTTCATTACCACCATAGAATCTGTTAACACAAATTCAAAAGGAGTAGTAAGGATTAGTGGAACAGAGTCTACTCCTTTTTTAATTGATAGAGGTGTCAAGCAGAGAGATAGCCTGAGCCAACACTTATTTACCATATTTATGGATGAAATCCATAAAATTTATAAAAGGTGAACAGTCATCGGTAAGTAGAACATGAGGACAATACTCAGCCAGTCTCTCTTTTATACAAATTATATTGTTCCGAATTGTAATACAAAAGAGAAACTGTTTTAAGCTTTACTGGAATGGTAAGAGGGACTTCAGGAAAAAGGGATGACCCATCAATGCCTTCAAGGGTAAGCTAGACAGTGGAGGTAGATTGTAACAATGAGGTTATCGAAGTGGTCAAGAACTTTAACTGGTTAGGCACCAACATAATATACTGGGAAATAACAAATAGAATTGCTACAGCCAACTAAATCTATTATAGTATATGTAACAGCATCATTAGCCATCAAGATATGGGACGTGAAACCAACATGAAGTACTTAAGTAGAGTAGCAGGAAAAACTGGAAGAGACTATATAAGAAATAAAAGGACTAGGGAAGAGCATAAAATTCCTGCACTAAAATCCATGTTCTATCCTCTGAAAAGAGGCCACACAGAAGACCTAAAATTTTATATAAAAGGGGTATTCATGATGTTGTGTTAAATGTTATATGTTTTACCATGTTAAATGTTATAACTATAGGATTGTGAGCAGCCCTATTTGAAGTCATGTTAAACGTTAAATGCATAAGAGCCCCTAGCGGATTTCTCAGCAACTTGTTGTATAAGCCTTTATGTTTATAACCTTCCTTCCAGACCCTCATGTTATTGTTTACTTCAGTTTTGATTTAAGTAATTAATTAAAACATGCCTAGAGTGAGTGAAAAGTGGAATTTGTGTGAAAGTTTAGCTCATGAGTGTCTTATTGATCTTCAAACTTGTGAAGAAGAGAATGAAGATGAGCTAATTGACAACTGTATTGAAAGTCACAACAACTAATATGGCGGCGATCTCAACTGGTCTATTGTGTGACGTCATTCTCGATTTAACTGACCAAGTAACAGACTCTCAGCCATGTTAAATGTTATTTCGTTTTACCACGGCAAAAGAAGGCAATTTTTTTCGATTTAACACGAGTTTTTCCATTTAACACGCTTTAACATAGATCATGAATACCCCTAAAAAATATACTTAAATGATTAGAGGGAAAACATTACTACTGAAGCAACTCTGCAAGGACCTTGATGCTTGGCTGTGTTGGATTGAGGCCTATCCACACTAGAATATTGCACAAGGAGGAAGATAGAGAAGAGAAGAATTTGAAGAAACATATGGTAAGGCTGCTTGAAGTGAAAGAAGTTGTTGTGAGTGGCTTTAAAAATTTAAGAACAATGAGTGATGCTGAAGACAAAGAATGCTGTGGAAGGCTGAAAGTTGCTCAAAGCAAGCAAAACCATCACTGGAGCTCTCTACCAAACACAATCAATGAGATAAGTATTGATCTGTTTCAGTTTTTTTTTTTTAATTAGCCTTAATTCACTGAAAGTTATTCTTAAATTTAACCTACACCCTTACCTCATACCCCATG
>NW_027106326.1:369205-381669 GCF_000696795.3 Halyomorpha halys | reverse complement strand
CAAGCAAAACCATCACTGGAGCTCTCTACCAAACACAATCAATGAGATAGAGCTGTGCACTCAAGGAAAAATGCACCTTGCTACTCCTGACGTGAGAAAATTATTCTCTTAGATGATTGTGCTTGTCCACATGTTGGGGCACTGATGAAAACCTATTTGGAAACACTTAATTGGGAAGTCATACCCCACCCATTGTATTCACCAGACATTGCCCCTTTTGATTATCATTTGTAAGGTTCAATGGCACATTGTCTGAGAAGCACTTTACATCAAATCAAAAATTGGGCTGTTTCATGGATAGCCTCAAAAGATAATGAGTTTTTCCAATGTGGTATCCAAATGCTACCAGAAAGATGCTAATAGTGATGGACAATATTTTGAATGAAATGTAATGTATCAATATTTCATAATAAATTCCTAATTTATAATAGAAAACAGCGGAAACACATCTTACCTCTCATAAAAAAAAAAAAAAGTAAGATAAAACCACAGCATACTTAGTGATATTAAGTATATTTTTGAAACTTTTAAGTTAAACAATTTACTGAAGTAATTTATTGTTTTACTGTTACTGAAGTTCTTTGTCTTGGAATAATCTATTACATTTTTTTTTCTCAAAGAGAAGAATACCTCTCCCTAGAAACCAAATTTCACCAACACCTCACCCAGAAAATATTTTGTAAGCACTCTCATACCTATACTTCACAGACTCTGTTTGGGTCCTCATTTAGAAGATCTTACAGTATTGTACTAGGCAGCATTCATTCCACTCTCTTATTAAATAATTAGATAATTAAGAACAGATTTAGAGCTGAAATACATAAATGAGTTAATAGTGAACAGATTCTGTAACTACTCTATCGTTGCAAGTATCTGGTGCGATGTGCATTTACAAGTATACATGAACTTGGGTAAAGTAAATATTTTGGTTGTTGAAAATTGACCAATTCATTTTTCAAATGCAAAAATTGATCAATTTATTTTTCAAATGCAAAAATTGACCAATTTATTTTCAAATACAAAAATTTACCAATTCATTTTTCAAATGCAAAAATTTACCAATTCATACAGTGACATCTGTAGGGCCAACATTTTATATCAGCTGAGCACTAAAATCCTTCATAACAGACTTAAAACACTGTATATAGGTAGCTCATGTATTGGTGCTACTCCTTAATCATGGTCAGGAAGTCTAATTTTATATTGAGTATGTTTGAAGAATGGGATCAACAGTTTCTTCAAAGAAGCTTTTGTATGAATAGGAAACAAGATTTTGTTACTTTTATACACAAAAGCCACCTTGCTTGGTTACCTATAGGATGTCATTTCTTTCTGTAAGGACTGCACTGTTGCCTGGGTGAAAAGCATGTCTAAAGGTTTTAAAGGAATATTATGACTCACATCATAAGTCATTAACATTGTTGATGTTTCTCTTTAATCAAGGGATATGTTCTTTGGTATGAGATGCAAGGAGGAAGTAGGTCAGTTCATGATGAATTTTCCCTCCTCCTGTTTATGATAGTAATTAGAAAGTTTTCAGCCTAAACTATCTTGTTACTTGCAACTCATTGCCCATTACTTGATGCAATTGTCGTAATTCTACAGTTGCAGGTCTCCTTCATCTGCCCACTTGATTTGGAAGGATAGGTAGCAATCAGGACTTAGAGTTGATATGGTATAGTGAGTGATGTATCAAGCCAGTTGAAAAATTAGTTTTAATAAAAAAAAAAAAAGCTCTCATAAACGGAGGGAGTCTTTAGGAATGTTCTCAATTGAGAACATTCCTAACATTCTAACAGTAAAATACTATTAAATTAACAGTGTAATTTAAGGAACCTATAAAAAGGTAACTAAAAACTTCTTCTTTATATAAAAAAAAAAAAAAAAAAAGTAGGACAAAAAAATTGTCAATAATCATGAAATATTTCTATATTTTTAGAAATAGAATCAATCTAGAGCTAATAATCAGGAATCACTCTGACAAAGACCTGTAGTGTGGATTGAAAAATTGGCAAAACAATAAATACTATTGAATTGTTTCATTTATTTACATTTGACTATCCCCCAACATTTCCTTGGTTAAATTCCACCGTATACTATCTTATGCACAAGATATGCTTTTAGTAGCTGAGAAAATCAGTCAATATGAAGTATTTACAAAACTGTTTAAATCAATAAATAAGTTATATAAATTCTTTAGTTAATAGGTAGTCTTATCAACATCTAAAATGTTTTTTTATAATCTTTAAAAATGGTTAATTATTTTTAAACTTATTAAATTCTGTGATAAGTTAACTTAATTCATAAAGATAATTATGTTTTAACTTAATTCATAAAGATAATTATGTTTTGTTGTGGATTATTGTATAAAGGATGTTCAATTTTGTTTAAGTACATAAAACTCATTGGTCATGGACCATACTTTATCTTAAAAATTAATAATAATGAGGTTTTAAGGTTGATTGTGAATAAATATGTAGAGTAGGTGTGAAAATTTCTTTATTAATAATTAATAAATTTATTTCTTCTGATTTTTACGTTTCTCTAAATGATGGTTGTCATCTCTTTTTGTTTTTTAGCCCTGATGAAGAACTAAAATTCAGGTCGAAACGTCGGCACAAATAAACAATGTTTTGTTTGTGTTTATTTACTGAACCCAACCCCCTCCCCTTCCCCCACCATCTTCTCCACATTAATTATAATGATTTGAAAAAGCTTGGATTCATTGAAAAAACAATGGATTACAACATTGAATAACTTACTTTAAGATAGCAGTATTTTAAAAAATAGGTAAAACTATACTTACCTATCCTTTGATCTATAAAAATATTTTGGAAGAGTGCTGTAGTCTTGATAAGGAACTGGGTGTACCTTATAATTTATCATCTAAGTATATTTTAGATATATTAAAAAAAAAAAAAAAGATTTAACTTTATAAAAAGGTTATTCAACTTTTAAATTTCAGTACTTTATTTCATTTATTTGATTTTCCATTAATGTAGATTTATTTAAGTCATATTCAAAACTTTCCAAGGTTCCTTTTACCATATTTTTGTAATTTATGTTTATAAAAATTATTATTCCATAATTGTTTCTGAAAATATTATTTAGTAACATTTATTTTTATTATCATATTCTTAATATCATAATTCCTGGTTTTTATCATCTCAAATCTAATTAGCTATTGTTGTAATATCATAATATTGTTGTAAATATTAACATTGATTTATTAATACACTATTAAAACTTTCCAATGAATTGTAATGTTTATGGAATTCAATGATTCATTATTGTTAAATGAGCCTAATATATGTATATATATATATATTTTTTTTTTTTAGAAGTTTTTCAGCTGTCATTAACTTTTTGGCCCGGGTTGTTCTTGATTCGAATAATAATGAACTACATAATTACCTTAGGTTTATTAGTCATATTATTTCAGTTAATAAACCTGCTGTTCACTACATACTTTCAGTGTTTGATGAACTTGAAGTTAAAAAAATGTAAGTGCAATTTTTTATTGATAATATACTATCATATATTAATCTTCTTATTGTATAAGTTTTATTTATTTTCAGAAATTTCTCTTCCTCAAAACAATAACTATTCTTTTTTAAAGGTAACTTTTAAATTTTGAACTGGATATAATAATTTATCAGAACCAAATTTTGACTGTAACAATCATTACTTTTTATCCTATTTAACCATTCTTTTTCTTTTCAGCTTATATAAAGTCTCTTAACATATTATAAAAATATACCAAGAGAAAAAATGATATGCACAATTTATTGTTTTAGAGATAACACCATTGCAGATAGCATCAATTATTCGGTGTGAACTGTCCTCCACTTCCTCGGTTCTGTCAAGCGCTCAATGGTGATGACATTGCGTTCTCTAATTACTGTCACCCTGAATGGCCCCTCGTAACACAGAACCTCTTTCCTTCTATTGGAACCGACTTTCTGATAAACTAACATACCAATTTTGATAGTTCCCGTCATGTCCCTGGCACTCAAATTCTGCTACAATGCACGCTTACTCTTTTCTTTCTCACCTTGATCCTTAGTTTCCTCAACATGATGGAATTGCTTATGATCCTCCCACTCCAGTCGTCTCGCCTCTGTATTTCCTCTGCCTTGTGTTTAGCTTAAAAAGTATTTCAAAAGAGGAAAACCCTTGACTGTATGGATTGAGTGCTTATAGGCCATGATTGCTCGAGTCATTGCTTCAACTGGTTCTATCCCTTTATCCGCTTGATACACACCCTTAAATGATCATTTAGTGTATTATGAAGGCGTTCTATTCCTCCTCGACTCTTAGGGTGTCCCAGGGTGGTAAGGTGCTAGATCATCTCTAGTATTCTCATTTCCTCCTGGATAACTGTTATTGAACACCTTCCTGCTGTCAGATGAGGTTCTATCAGGGGCTCGAATTGAAACCAATTTTGCAGAGCGGTTAGGACTGCCTCTGCTGATCTATCCCGCACAGGGTATGCCATGGCTACCTTGTTGAATAGGTCAATCACCATTATCCATTTATACGAGGGTAAGTGAATATTTATCTGCAATTTAGTTATATTTTTGTTTATGTTGGTAGCACTGTCGTTTTGCATTGATGAAGCATGCTTTGTTTATTTGTTATGTCTATGCAACTTTCAAGCTGCTAGTTTAGTTCCGTTATCACTGTCGTGCTGAAACTGGAGTTAGTACCGAAACAAAAGAAACCTGTCTGCTAAGCTAGAGCTGTGCCGCATTTTGTGCAGACGCGTTTCAAAATTCAACTTTATGAACTCAAAAATGCAGTTATTTCATACCTCTTGGTATGACTCATATGAAAATAGGGTTGGTACAGACTCAAAAGAAATCTGTCTGCCAAGCTAGTGCTGTGCCGCGCGTTGTGCAGACGCGTTCCAAAATTCAACTTTAAAAACTTGAAAATGTATTTATTTCATACCTCTTTGTTTTTGACTCATATGAAACTAAGGTTAGTAGCAAGAGAAAAGAAACCTGTCTGCCAACCTTGTTCTGTGCCACCCGTTGTGCAGACATGTTCCAAAATTCGACTTTGGAAACCCAAAATTCAAATTCTTTGCGGTTAGTTATTTATATCTTTCATTTTATTTATTAAATTTTTTATCAATCTGAAATTTGACAAAAAAACTAAGTTTTATCTATAAAGTGTGTTGCGGTCTTTCAATTGATTAATTTCCTGATCGTTGGTTTTTCTCTTGTACATGAAAGGTACTTTAGTAACAAACATCATTATTAGTAGAAAAATTATAAGAATAAGAAGTAGTTAGTAATTAAATTTTATTGAACGATTTATTAAATAACAAAAGAACAGTTTTGTGAAAAGTTTTCAAATATCAATATTTACCAACAAATACTTCTTAAACTCTTCTTTTTTCATATAAATAAATCGTTGTTAGAAATCCAAGCAAGTTGAATATACTACAAAAAATATTCTAATTAGATGTTAGGCCTTAAGTTAAAGCTTATTTAACGTCCTAAAAATAAAGTTTTTCTGAGAAAATGTTATGCATATGACGGGTATATCTCTGCAACTATTAGGTGTACAGACGTCTATTAGGCATCAAATTAAAGCTTATTTAACGCCCTTAAAGCAAAGATATTATTAATTTTTTCGTAGGAGTAGTAGTTTTCATGATATTAGCAAAATAAATTCTGAAAATGTTGATTTTTCGGTTTTCTGAGAAAATGTTTTGCATATGACGGTTATATCTCTGCAACTAATAGGTGTAAAGATGTCTATTAGGCATCAAATTAAAGTTTATTTAACGTCATAATACAAAGTTATTACTAATTTTTTCATAGGAGTAGTAGTTTTCATTATACTACCAAAATAAATTCAGAAAATGTTGATTTTTCGTTTTTCTGGCGAAAATTGTTGCTTTTGATGGCTATATATATGTTCCATATGTAGAAGAAAGAGATGTACAAATATAAATGGAATGAACCCTAATTTTTTTTTTAATTTGGATTAAGATTATGTAGAAATTTCATGTCAGCTATTTATGAAAATTTATGGCAATGAAACATCTTCAATCCCTCCTTTCAAGTGGGTTCGCTTAGAAAAAATTAAAATATACCAATTCGTCCCTGCAATGTTGAGTAATTTTTTACCGCCATTAATCCCCCTTTTTTGTTAGCAGAAATTTTTGGATTGAAATTTTGATATGAGAAGAGGACATTTTCAATCAAATGTGGTATTTTTGGAAATGAAATACTAATACACTTGGATATTTTAGCTAATAATGAAAGGAAAGAATGTGAGGATATTGGAAAGGATAAAGTGCAGAAGTCGCCTTCGGATAACGAGTTTGATGAGTTTTAAGGGGATATCTAAAAACTACCTGGATCAGCTTAATTTTTAGTTAAACAAAGAGAATAAAAGATGTTAGCAACGACTTTTACATATTTACCAAATTTTAATTAGTATTGATAAATTTCATTGTTATTTTTTATCTTTTTGTCTGTTTCAAGTAATTTTAATTTCATATGCATATTTATCTAAATAACGTGTACAAATATTTTTAAAAAAATTATGAAATAGGCTAGAAATATCTTGCCGGATATAATACAAATTTTGAATTTTGAACAAAGTTTAATTTTGTATTTCGTCTGCACAAGCTTGGAAGACAGGTTTCTTTCGTGTCAGTACCAACTCAAGTAAAGAAATTTCAGATAGGTAAAAAATTTACTAAATAAAAAAGAATATATAAATAACTAACCAAAAAAAATTCGAGTTTCCATAGTTGAATTTAGGAACGCGTCTGCACAACGCGTGGCATAGAAGAAGCTTGGCAGACAGGTTTCTTTTATTTCGGTACTAACCCTTGTTTCGTATGAACTGGATTGGTAGACTCGTGAATTTTGACTCCTAAATGTATGTAGTTTACATTAGTGAATTCAAAAATTGGGGTGAGATAACTGCCTTTCTTTTCCTCTTTGGCTCTTGTACTATAAGTTTCCTATTTGATAACTATAAAATTTTATAATTTTTTTTTTTTTTTTGCCCTAGACTCCCATTGGAGTCCTATACTGCCTAACCATGGTTGGGAAAAAAGTCAACACCCCTAGGCCGGATTTGGATCGGCACCGCCAATAGACCTCAAATTGGTAGGACTGTGTCTGGCTACAGGTGGCCCCTATTTTATATATATATATATATATTGCAGATTGTCCTCATAATTGACTTATCCTCATACACTCTTCACATGAAGGAATCTATTTTCAGATCACTAAGTGGTACTGCCACAGTTGTTTCTTCTTGCCTTGCACGGGGTGGATGCCCATCATACTTCATGCTAAGGCAAATTATGCCACTCCCGATGGTCTCTTGGATGGTATGCCTCGTTCCCCATCAGAAATACCTGCATCATAATGCTTGAAGGGTTTCATTCAGCCCTTAGTGATTAGTTTTACCTTGGTGGTAGGCGATCGTCACTTCCTTTTGCCATTTCACATCTCTGAGGGTCTCCACCATTAGCATGCATCGGATGAATGACTAGTTCATCCTGATTTGATCGTTTCGTCATAATCTGTATATTTTATCCCACACCACAGCATTTCCCATGTATAGATAGTGGATCTTTCCAGGTTTGGATGCGTCCCTCAGTGCTCTGCAAATTTGATCCTCGTTGACATCTGGTTGTGACCAGATAGTGGTAATGAACTCTTGCCATATTTGGAATAGTTCCACCTTTGTTAAACTGGGGGTCCTTGTCTTTCAGATGATTATCTGTCTTTTATCATCAAAATATTCCCTTTTGCTCCCCACCTTCACTGCTTAATCTTTGCTTCCACTTTCATGCTACAGGGCCCACCCAGAGTAACTAATTGGTATTGACATGTCTGGACCTGGAGTTCTCTTCTCTTCCATTTAGCCTCTCCAGTGCTTCCCGGTTCGCAGTGGTATAAGAGCTCCCAGTGTCCACGAGGTATCTGACTTCTCTTACTTGAATGATAGGCAGACCACTGCTCCCTTTCCTCTCATTGTTACTCACCAATATGTGGTTGCCTCCCTGCTGGTACACATCTCAAATCTCCTCTCCGGTCCTCCCTTCATCCCCAGTCCACCTTCACACGTTTCTTCTGTTCTTCTGTCCTTGTCCCTGGTCCCTTCCTTCTGCTGCTGTCTCTAAGGCCTCCAACACTTCTGTGGACTTGCTTGCAAATTACTTTCTTCTCTGGGGTACTCTTCTCCGCCTCAGAATCTGGGTGTTAACTTCATAACTGGGACCACTGTTAGGCATTACTTCATGGGGGGAAATGTTGGAGGTTCCTTCTTGCTCACTTAAACTCTTCCTGGAGCTCAGAAAACTCTAGAAGACGTCTCGCTCACTGGTAATCTCTTCTTGATAGGTTGCAATACCGGCAAAGATCGGCAATAGTATCTGTTCACCAGTATACTGGGGAATGATGTTTGCGAGACTTTGAAGAAAAGAGGTCAGTATATGCACCTTTTCCTCAGCCAACTCTTTCAATTCACATTCATCCTCTAGCATTACAGTGCATGAACCGTCATCAAAAGTTTTCATGTTCCAGCCAAAGGTTCTCCATCAACAACTCTTCTTTCTTGTAGCTGTGTCCTGTGTAATTAAGAGAGCCGTACCATAACCTTCCTAGCCTGGAGAACTGGTAGTGGAATGACCGCTGTTTGTCTACCTCCATAGGCTTGACAAATGGATCTTACTGCTGTAATGGGCTCTGACTCTTCACCCAGGAGATGCTTCAAGGCCTCCACAACCTTCTCTTTGGTGGAGAGATCATCCAAATCTCTAAGTTCGAAAATGGACTCCTCTGTCTAAATTCGCACTTCCGTTCCTTTGCCAAGCACTCGCTCCATTGAGCTTTTCAGTATAGCAAGAGAGTGGTCTATCTTATGGTCCAATTGCAGAAGTAGATCGTCTTTATTAATTGTAGTTATTAAAGAGGCCATTTCCACTTCTCTTACCTTTCCTAGAAGATCTGTGTTTGACTGCCTCTCTGGTATCTCCACAATCACACGTCTGGCCTCAGAGGCTTAAGGCAAGTTTCTTCCTCAATCTTTTGCCTACTTCTTACCAATATTCTTGTGGTTCCTTACATTGAATTGCCGATTGGGATCTACATTATGGTGCGGAGCTTGATCTACCTTGGGTTGTACCATTTTCCTGGTATTCTTCCTCTTATCACCCGCCAAAGAAGGTGTAACTTTAACAGCATTCTTTCTTGCTGGATTTATCTCCTTTGTTTGGGTGTGGCCATCTGCAGTTTTTATAGGGAAGGCAGCTGTTTCCAACTTTTCAAAGTAAAGTTGGATTTCACAGGCATAAGTCCTTATCTCATTATAAACATTATGCCTCGTATGGATGATGAAGAGAAGTTCGTTTATCTTATGACCAAGGTTCTGCATCACCTCTGAAGTAGTTAATCTATTACTAGATGCTACAATGGTCAAGTCTTCCACCATTGTAGCACTGTCATATGATGAAGACACCGGGGAACCCGCTTTCACATTCCCTCAACGCCAGTACTGGGGTTCCGTGCCCCTGCAATGTACCACAAATAATGTTATCTTCCATCATTTTCATTATTATAAAAATTTAATTTTATACCTCCTGCCAGGTTTTAAACAGCCACCTCCAACCTGAGGAACAGATGCTGACCAGCATGCCGCCTATTCTAGGAACCGTCATGCCTGGATTTGTATCTAGTTTTGGTCCACCCTGGGTATTTTATTTTCCCAGTTCCCACCATATCTGGTGAGAATCTATCGGTCACTTGGGGAGGCACCCAATGGGAGACTAGCAACTTCACACGGTGTTTATGTGTGTTTTTTTGTATATTAGATGTTTCCAATATTATATAAAGTGTTTGTATCCGGATGTATTTTTAAAGTTATGGTTTAAATTTTTAGGGTTGGAAAATTTCGACCTGTCCTTAATGATCTTCTGTTCAATCCAAACAGTGATCGGCTGCTTTCATGGATAAAAATAACAGATAGAGTTGATGTTCATCTGCATCACACTTTCTTACATTGGCTTAAGGTTTAGTATTGATTTATATATGAATGTGGTTCAGTAAAACATTTGTAATAAAGTTATATTATAAATAGATGTATTAATTATTATTTTTTATATTGGATTAGCCAAGGACAGTCACTTAATAATAAAATAACAATTAGTTAGTGTCTTTTTATTCTGACTGCTGACTTTTCAGCCCAACTATTAAGCGACCAAATGTAAATGATGAATATATATAATCTTTACACTTCCTTGAAACTGTTTTTTATTGTTTAAATAAAATGAAGTTTAGTCTCAAAACAAATTATATTTCTTTATAAGTCCGAGGTTTCAGCCAATTCGGCCATCCTCAAGGACAATCTATCACAAACAGCTTTTATTATACATATCGTTTTTAACAATTTTAAACAAATAACAATATTATTAATAAATTATCATGCCTTAATACAATTTTAGAACCACCCCAATTTTAAAAAAACTTTATACAGGCTATTCTACCCAGGTCATTAATATCAGTCCACAATTACTTTATGAGACATGTATAGGTGTGTGTATACACATTCGATCATTATACTCACTATGTTACATGGAATGGAGGATTATTCGAAAATGAATTTATCAATGATATTTAATTTTAGGTCAAACATATTAATTTCAATCATTTGTACAACATTGTAAATAAGATGTAATATTTGTTATAAGAGGTGATATTTATTTTAAGTAAACTTTATTTTATTTAAACAGTAAAAGATGAATTTAGTATCATAATAGTTTTTTCTGTGTTATTGTTTGAAAATTAAAACTTGCTGTTGTTCCGTGTTACTAACATTTTATTTTTCAACTCCTTTAAGTCCTTAATTTATCTAATGATGTATGCCTATCAGTATGTTTGTCCAGGGGCCATCTGTAATTGCCATAAAATTGGCCATTAGCACTTCTGTTTATTAGTGTTTTCTTTAATTATCTATAAACTAAAAATACACCTTTGAAACTGGGAAATGAATTTAATTAAAAATCTGTGGATTATAAGTTTTATTTGAATATTTTAATTTATATATTTGTATAATTTTTGATCTTTGATCTTTTAAATAAAAATTATCTTGTTGAATGCCAATGAAATCACAATTCACTGAAATCAATTGCTATTATTTTATTGCAGTACACGAATCCAGAAGATTGTTCACTTGCTGTTATTTCTGTCAAAAAAATCCCTCTTGGAAATATTCAAAAATGTTTCATTCTTTCAAGTGTTATTCATCATCAAATGTTTTTGACTTGCAATCCTGCAGAACCAATAGCATTACTTAAGTCTTTGATTCCACATGTTGGTGTGCAGACACATTCGATCATTATACTCACTATGTTACATGGAATGGAGGATTATTCGAAAATGTATTTATCGATGATATTTGATTTTTGTAAGTCAAACATATTAATTTCAATCATTTGTATAACATTGTAAATAACTTAAAATAAGATGTAATATTTGTTATAAGAGATGATATTTTTATTTTTTAGGTTATTGGTTTTTAGAAAACTTTACCATATGGGATGAAATTCTGTGTTTTATGTTGGTTACTCTAATACCATTAATGGAAAAAAATGTTTTTGCTCCAACATGTCATTTAAAAGTTATTACACTGATGGATAAAATAAATGAAAACATAAGTCACAAAACAACAGTTGAGATGATCGATATGAAGTCAATTATTTTGAGATATACCGTTTACAGACATAATTGCGTTCATGAATCAGTGCTGTTATTGAGGTATATTAAATTTATTTAAATGGCTTTCTTTATTTATGTTTGCTTATATTGGGTGTCCATTGAGGTTTGGTGCATTCCAAAATGAAAAAGAGCCCTTATTCTTTTTGAACATAATTTAGATGATATTATTTTTAGGAAATGAGTTTCCTTCAACCCCATATTGTTAATATTATTTTTGTCCCTGCAGACCTCTGTTATTTTATTTTATTTACTTATAATTAGCACTTGCCCTTTTTGGATACTTAGTATACTGTGTTCTTGCCAGTCTGTATTCAATGATTTTACAAAAATATATATATAACATCATGTAACTGTAATCTGTTTATTTTAATTACAAACTTCCAAACATTGCTCACATAGTTTCATCTTAAAGTTTCTATTTGAAATTGGGTGATATTTGTTTGAAAAATATCAATTTCGGAATAGATATTTTATTTACTTGTGCATGATTAAAAATCTGTCAATTTTTAGTACAAAAACTGTATATTTAGATTTTCAATAATCAAACCTCTTTACAAAAGAGAGCCTGTCTGTTACAGAGGGATGTTTGCTGTACTAAATAGCTTATTAGCCAAGCATGTTTATTAATAAAAATGGTAACACTTTCAGGTGCATCTTATTTGTGAAATTAAAAATTAAATCTCTGCTTAAGCTTCTGTTAAAAATTAA
>NW_027106326.1:368716-369060 GCF_000696795.3 Halyomorpha halys | reverse complement strand
TTAAAAAAAAAGTTTTTAATTTATGAAATAAAAAAAATTATGTAATCATCCAGTAGATTAAAATGTCACCATCAATGTTAACAATGTACTGGGGAAATCTTGACGCTGTCCTTGTCTAAGGAGTGAGGAAATAGGAAGCTACTATAGCCTCTACCCTTTTTCCAGGTAATCCTTTACTTGAACAAACAGATATTTCATCTCACAGATTAGTTCCACCTGTTGGATGGTTAAAAAATTAGTATATATATATCCTTGAAACTGTTTTTTATTGTTTAAATAAAATGAAGTTTAGTCTCAAAACAAATTATATTTCTTTATAAGTCCGAGGTTTCAGCCAATTCGGC
>NW_027106326.1:353038-360811 GCF_000696795.3 Halyomorpha halys | reverse complement strand
TCAAATGTCAAAAAAGAGAAGAAGGAATAAGATGTAACACGTGTGAACTGCTGTAACATACTATATTTATTGGGTTCGGTACATCTCTTTATATACATGCGATCAGCTAATCTCCTCAGTCAGCTGACATAGAAGTAACAGCTGACTAAGGCTGTAACTTTATATATATATTTTCAATACATCATGCATGTTTCCAAGAAATTTTATTAATTAAATTTTGTGTTCTGTTGATTAACATATTTGTAATGTGACTGTATAAACATATTTTTAAAAAACATAGAGTTATGGGATTTGTATTCAATTTGGCCATGAGAAGGGGTGTTCATTGGAGAGATTTCAATGTACTCCTAGTTACTTTAACCTCAATTATCTCTACAGTCCTGTGAAAAAATATAAACTCAATGGGAAAAAAACTATCAGTTAGTTTAAGTCATTTATTTTTGAATCTGAGTAACAAAAGATATTATTTAATGTATTCTATTAATAATCAGTTACAATTTTAAGGAACAATTTAATTATATTACAAGGATTAGCTACTATTGGGACAAAATAACAAAACAAATCTGTGAAAAAGTATAAACTCAAAAAATGTCTATTATGTCTTTAATGAGTAAATTCATTTCAATAATGAGAACTTCTGCCATGGTTTTTGATCATATCCAATGTTCTTTTGGGAACACTTCTTACTAAATAAATTGAAGTGCTCTCTGGTATGTTTTCCTAAGCTCGTGTGATCCTTCCTTTGAGCTCATCAATATTTTGAATTTCTGGCTTATGAAGGTCCTAGACTTCTCTAGCCATGATTCCCAACAAACTTTCAATCGAATTGAGATCCGGACTAAGCGCTGGCCAATCCAAAACATTGATCCTGAAATCCTGAAACCTTTGTTTTGTATAGCGTGCTGTAAGAATCGGCATGTTATCCGGCTGAAAAATGATTTCTTCTTCTTCCAATATTGTAATTAACAGCAAGAGGAACTCTTCTCCTACATTTTGATAACTAACAGCATTCGTTTTTTTGGAAATGAATGCAATTCAAGACTTTCCCTTTTTATCAAAAGCAGCTCATACCATTAATCCGCCACCCCAATGCGACGTTCGTGACAATTTTTTTTTCTTTTCTAAGGTCATACCAGTAGTAACTAAAACCATCTGAACCATCAATGTTAAATTTTTTTTCATCTCGGGAAAACAACGCTTGACTATTTTTTCCTATCTTGAATATGTCTTTCAGCAAACTGCAGCTCTTGCTACAAATGATGTTTTTTTAGCTTTGGTTTTCTCATGACCTTAAAATATTTTAAAAAATTTGATTCAGCTATCCACTTCCTCACCAAGCTAGCATCACATCCTAAATTGAATTGTACCCCCTCATTGAATGTCATTCCACCTCTTCTTACGTCCATTATCCTTTGCTGTTCAATTTCAGTGTGTTGAGTTCCGCTTGATAACACGAAACGATACAGTATAGAAAAACGAATAATATAGTCTCTCTTCATTAGAAGAGAACTGAGGTTAATAACATAAAAAGAAGTGTAAAAACATTATTGTGCTATGAATTTACTTTTAAATTTTATAAATACTTCAATTTTATAAGTTGAGTTTATATTTTTTCACAGGACTTTATATATTTATAAAATTTCATGGTTTCCATAGCTTTTCCTTTATAACAATAATGGTCCCAGAACCTCCTGTGTCCACAGTGTCCCATATAATAAATTTTGTCATTCCTATGCTAGAAAAAAAAAGAAATGTAGATATGTAAATAAGCTTGTGTTAGGTTTGAAATATCCATAAAGGTTTGCAGTATTCCCTTATGGTTCTATAGGTTTGGTATGGGCATTGACTGAGAAAAAATCTTGTGATAAATGCTGAGGAGAGGGTTATGATAAGATCTTTTTTGTTACTTAACTTATGGTGGCTGATCTATACTCTTGTGTCAACTATAAAAATCATGTATCTTAACACAAAACAATTATTGTTTCATTTTATTTTAGACTGATGATATCATTTTCTAATAACAAAGGATTGTTGAATTTATGGTTAAAAAAAGTAATAGACTATGCACCTAAAAGATCAATCAAGACACTTATCACAATGTATTTCATAACTGGCGATGTTGATACTCGGAAACATTGTTTATCTGTGATGTCAAAATGGAGCTTTGGTCATGTTAACATCTTCTTTTATCAATTGAAAAAAGAAAACAATCCACTCTTACAATATCATATATTAAAAATCTTGGCAGCCATGGGTAAGGAAAAGGTAAATTTACTTCATCATTATATGAATCTTTAAAACAATTACTTAATTAATTTTAAGTATTAATACATACAATTTTATCTTTTTACAATTAAAATGTTATATTTTTATATTTATATTTATATTTTTGTATTTTAGTTAGAATTGCCAGATTTTAACTTATTTTATTTGTATTTTTAAATAGTTTTTATTAATTCGAAGTTGGTGGCAAAATAAATACAGGTAAATGAAAGATGTATTCAGTTGTAGAAATGACAATGATTTTGGTGATATAGAGTATAAGTAACTATTATTTTAAGTCAATAATGACTTATAGAAAAAAATCTAAGGGATAAAATAAAGACAGATAATGTTAGTTATTTCTCTGTTGCAAAATTATTTATTTTGTGCCTTCTTTGCCAAAACTTGAAAGTTAGTAGTTAAACAACTATAATCCTTTCTTAAGGATGGAGAATTAGAAATGCTGAACCATACACCTTATTAATATCATTAAAGTAGTATCATGAAAGTTGAAATGGATATGTAGAGCTATTGAGCTAAATAACAAATGAATACCTAAAACATTATTTAGTGTTAGGGGATAATGGGTAAATATCTGAGATGTAGATCGAGACATAGATGAAAGAATTATGTTGGAGCTGACCTTGGGGATTTGAGTTTTGCCGAATGTAGATATACAGCCAGCGAATGTTAGAGATATTGGTACCAAACCTTCAGTCTTATTAAATATTATTTTAATAATTCATGGTGACAGCATGGAGGTGGGATGACTGAGTGGGCATGTCCAGTTAGTAGTTTTAGATAGTGAAGTTAGGATTAGCTTGATAACCACTTGTATGACAGCAATCAATGCCTGCCAATTTGTTGGTACCTACTGGTGACCAAGCCCCCATTTCCACGTAGGTGCTCCCTGTCAGCCTACTAGAGGTGACTCCCTGGGTATTATGATAGTGAACCTATCCATGTAGATACCAACCTAAATTAGAATTGTCATTGGAAAACTTGAACAGCAATGAGTTCAAAATCTCTGAAGAAGTTCATTTTAATAGAAGAAAGGGGTTTGACATGAGTCAGTAATTTCATAAGAGGTGTAATTTAAAAATACAATAGAAAAATCTTTTAAGAATAAGCTAAATTTTCTTTTTAAACTTAAATATGTCCATATGTGTATTTAAATTTGTTTATTTTATTTTAGTCTGAGTCTGTCATTTTTAAAAAACTGCAAAACTCTATTGTGGGTGAAAAACATGAAAATAGTAATACAATATGTGCAGAATTATATCATCATGCATGGATTAATGATGTCACGTATGATGCAAGTTTAGTAGATATTTTATTAAAACAAGAGTCAGAACATATAACAGAACTTGTACAAGCAGCAGCTATGAAAAATATTGCATTAAGGTTGTTTTTTTTTCAAAGGTTTTTATTTTATTTTTTTATGATCAACTTAATGACAGTTGATAATTCTTGTATTGTATTTGGTTTCGGTACTTTTTTTTTCTTTTTTTGCTTTTCAAGAAAACAGTTAAAACTAATTGAAATTATCAATATTGTCATAAATTTGTTGAGTTATATAAGAATTTGAAACTGTGTGAATATTGTCTATTGTCATTTTTAAATTAAATTGATGAATATTTGTTATATATAATCTGTTTGTTTATGTTTGAGTAATGAATGTTGTCAAAATCCAGTTTGTTTTTTTAATATTTGTTTTCCTTTTGATATTTAAAGGAATTTTTTTATTAATATTCTTGTTGGAAGGTCTTAAATGGATATATTTAAAATACTGTAGCAACCTTGTTGGATAAGTTAGGGTAGTGGGTTTTTAATTAATAAATAATTTTTTTTTTATTTAATAGTTTATGTATGTACTTGTGTCAACTTTAGATTTTTAAATAAATAAATATGTATAAAGAAAGAAATATTGCATGCTTTTGAACAAATAATTCAATTGTTACTTATATTCCATTAAATTTAAGCGATACTTAACCTCTTAGGTTAAAATTACATTTCTGAGGTATGGTGAGTCTATTGGGCCAAACATAAAAAAGTCGTATCAGAGACATAATGTGTTGAGTGGACCAATGATCAACTAGATGTATCAGAGACGTGGTGGGGTGGCCGTACCAAATTTGTCCAAATTGTTGTGGTTTATGGTAGCACAATTATCTATTGATAATAATTAAATAAAAAACAATTTTCTTATAACCAATTAACAATCAAAATGGAAAAAGTAATAATAAAACTAAGAATATGTACCTACCATTATTTCTCAGATACTCCTTATAGATAAAATAGTGCAACATCTTGAGGAAGGCAATCTCTTTAATATACATGCAAAAACAAACTTCTTTATATGGGGTTAGTAAATTTAATTAATATTTTTAAACTCAGAACTTATGTTTCATTGTTAGAATAAAGCATCTGTTCTGTGGATTGATGTGTATCAATACATCTTAAACTCAAAACAAGACTAATGCTGGAATGCAATTATTTATGATAGTGGTAAGGCAATAGGTTGCTTAAAATAATGGCACATCTTTCATGTAACATTAAAAAGAAATTTTGAAAATTCCAGAGGTAATTGTTATGAGGAACTGATCCCATTGGCTAACAAAATCATTAATAATTCAAGAAATAACAATGGTACAGTTGCAACAGCTCTCGCTATTGACACTATTTCAGTATTGTGTGAAAGGGGACATCTAGATGTTACGATTTTATGGGATCAATTCATGCGACTTGTTGGTGGTGATAAACATCCTGCTGTTCAGAAAAGGTAATTTATATATGTATTTTATGAAATTATTTTTAATGAAAAACTGATCTTCGTTATTAAATGTAATGTACGTTATTAGATGTAATAAAAAATAATAAACTTCATCCTTTTTACTCTGGCTAGAATAAGTTGGTGATGTTTAATAGCTCACCATTCTTTCCTTATCAGGAGTATTTAAGGATTTTAAACTTGGTAGATAACAAAATTATTAATCTTAATTTCATATTTAGATAGGTTGATTTGAATGTTTACTAAGTTGTACACATTTTGACTCCAGAAAATAATTATTGTGTTGGTTACAGTGTTTGTAACTTCCTCTCGAAGATTCCTTTAATTATTACAAAATCTGATGACACTTACAATATTATACATAGATCTGCGAGAATACTTTGGCATTTCATAACCAATCCCTATTCTGATAAGGATTCTGCTGCTAGGTAAATTTTTTCTTTAAACTAATAAAAATTAAATTAAATAGTTCATGTATCATTTTAGGAATATTTTTCATTTAGCATTAAAAATATTTTTGAACCTTCAATTATTAATTTATTATTTAATTTTGTAATATTATTTGTTTTATTTAGAAGTCTGAAAGAATATGATTTTGAAGACTTTGATACATCTTTTCTATCAGAAAAATGTAAAAAACATGTTGGATCAAAGAATGTTACAGTTATACCTAGTAAGTTTTTTTTAAATAAAAGCTAAATTTACTTATACTCATGTAACTTTTTTATATTTATTTAATAAATCATTTAATTCACACATAAACATCTTATAACCATGGTTTTTAGGTCGCTGTTGGCTGCATTTTTTCAAAGAAAACGATGTAGTTGATATTTTCATTCATTTAATAAGTAAGATAAAAAAAGCAAAATTTAGTAGAAACTACTCTACGTTATTTAATGGAATCACAGAATTTTTAAGGAATTTAATTCAACATGTTAATTTAAATGAAGCCTGTAGTGATACAACTTCTGTTATTATTTGTTTAAAACTCCTTAGTGCGAAATGGAAAAACTTGCCACCAGGAAAAGATATAAGTTTCATTGAGGTTTTGTTGTATCATTCAAACGCTGAAATTCGAATTATGTCATTGTATGCTGTTCTAAATCTATATCCATTAAATGATATGGCCAAGAATATTTTTGAAAATTTTTTGCAAAAAAAAAAATACAGTGTAAGCAGAAATTTTCTTCCTCTATTGCTCTTTAAATTCTGTTATTTTTTCTAGTTAATTTTATTATTGTTATAGACTAAAGAAAGTAGTATCTTTTGTCTTCTACCATCAGAGTTTTTAACTAAACACAGAGAAGCAAACATGGAAATATTATTTGATGGTGCTTATGCTGGAATATGCAATCAAGATTCAAATGGTAATCTTCATTATTGTTATTTCAAAATCATATTTCATTATAATTTTTATCTCAGTTATTTAAAGTTTGTGCTCTTTAGCCTACTCCAATATGAGGAATGATATATTTAGTTGCTATCATAGTTTTGATTTGTTAAAGAATTTTTTTTTTGTTAGAAAAAGGTTACTATCCTATTTATATCAATAATCAGTCTGTTTTTTTAATTTAGAGGATGTTTTATATATTTCTTTGTTGTTTTAATTTCATATTATTTAAAAATATTTTTTAATTTTTTATTATAACTTATTGAATGATGGAGTTTTGTCTAATAATTAATAATATTATAATTAGTAATGCCCTAAAATATGCTAATGTTTTCCCCATTAACCACAGGCAAATGTTCCTTCTTCTGGCAATAATTTAAAAGGTTACTTTTGAAGGATAAAAGACATCTATCTAAGTGATTATTTTAACACATCTTTCCATTAATTTACTTCTGAACATTATTCAATGAAGCAAATGAATAATAAGGGATGATATGTTTTAACACTAGAACTACAAACTGTTCTGATAATCTTTTTATTAGCTGCTGAAAACTATCCAAAATATCTCATCTTTTAAAAAAGAAAAACCTTAACATTCCATTCGTTGCAGATTTGGCCCAAAACAGATATGCGTCTTCTCATTCCAAACTCCTTACCCATCCTAACTCATAAATTCTTAATCTCTCATCCTTAACAATCCCCGATAATCCTCCGAGATGTCTGAAAAGAAGATGGCCAGTATGAAGAATTGCCAGTATGAGCTATGCAAACATAAATGAATCGTAATAAACCACATATTTCTAGGCTCAGTAATTGTTGCTGCTCGTTGAGTTCATGTTTTACTCATTAATCAAGCTTTTTTATTTTTTCCATCTTCTACAAGTGTCATGAAGTTATGGGTGTACTTGTATAGACATGTGCTGAGAATCTTCAAACAGTTCAATGAAGGTTTTTTTCTTTGGTAAATTTGAGGTTTTCGTGATCAATTGATGTTAAAGGTATTTCTTGAAACATTTTCAAATTATGTATTTCCTTCAGAAAACTTTTCTAACTAATGATAAATGGTCACATCCCCTAACCCAAATTTTATATTAATATTTCTTGCAGTCTGGGGCTTTCCTAGCCAAGTTTAAACTCTTGAAAAAATATAACATAAAAATCATGTCTCTTCATGGTTGTATTGAGCGGCTGCTGAACTGTGTTAAGGTGGTAGTGTTAGTTCTGACTCCAATTGATTATGTTAGGTACTCTTGACCAGAAGAGAGGTACTACGTGTGAGACATTAGCTTTCAGTGGATCAGCAGATTTTATTGGAATCTTTATTTATTTA
>NW_027106326.1:341366-352458 GCF_000696795.3 Halyomorpha halys | reverse complement strand
TGATCAATCCAAATTAATCGATTTTGTTACAATCGATCCGCTTTACTTGCCATGGTTTGTGATGCAAACAGTCTATTGACAATTGTTATGTTTTTCTATTTCATGTTTGATTTTTCTTTTTCTATAATTACTGTATAGAAACAACAAAGGTTGAAAAACTTGAGTCCATCTTAACACAAACAACCTAACGAACACTTTTGAAGGACGTGCACCGCCATCTTTCTTGTTTTGAAAATAACGTATTTCTTTTAGACAAAGAAAACTGGTTAGCTTGCTTTTTAATTTAAAATAACAAATAACAATATTAAAATTATACATAAAATAAAACATATCAAAACCCTTTATACATCAAAATATACTATTTACTACAAAAGGAGCATATTACAATATATATATATAAAGTTACATCCTTTGCAATCAGTGTCAGGTGATTGAGTAGATCAGCTGATCGAAGATGTATATATAGAGGTACGGAACAAAATAAAAGGCAGTCTTGGCACTAAAAGCAGCGGTTGTTTGCAGAGTAAAGAGGAGCATCCTAAATTAGATTCAGGCAAACGAAGAGACCTCTTGGAGAGTTATCTAGGAGAGATTAAAGAAGGCGTTCGGAGGAGGATGGTGGGTCCCAGAAGAGGACATATTCATGATGATTAGAGAGACAAAGAAACCAAAACAGTCTAGTGGGCAGTATGCCGTGGAACTATTGACAAGGTACAACAAAATCGCTGATAAACTAAGTGAGATGATGGAAACAAACCAGGTACAGGGTCAGATGCAATTCCTATCCATGGTCCTAAGGATTCAATTGGCAAAAGAGCTAGGGAAGAAGGAGGGATTTGTGAGAGAGCGCTCGTTTGTGGAAATTGCTCAAGATCTCATAGATACAAGCGCTAGAGAGGTCTATATCAGAGGTTGTAGGAAGCTGCGAGGTTTGTCTATGCACTAAGTGCGACACATATCAGCCTAAAGGAAGACAGTAGAAAACACCTACCACAATTGCACCACTCAAAGATTTACAAATCTACACATTTACTTGGAAGGGTTAAAAATGAGTGACCATGATTGACCTCTTCAGTAAAGTGCCAATGGCGCTCCAGGTGCAAGATAGGTCTTCGGAAGCAGTATTGGCAGCTCTCCACTTGTGGTTTCAGTTCTACAGAGTACCAGAACGCATCCCATCAGATGGTAGAAGAGAATTTGACAACTCTTTGATACGAAAGGAAATGAAGGACTTGGATGTGATGGCACTTCAACACACCAGGACACCCCAAAAGTAGAGGTGTAGAGTGGCTTCACGGAACGCTGAGCGATCACCTTCAATTGTACCAGATAGACCAAGGACTGGAACCGGACGTGGCAATGCCAAAGGCAATTGCGGCCTACAATCATTTGGTGCACACCGTTACAGAGTTTTTGCCGTTTGGGATCCTTTTCGGGCTTTGTGGAATCCGGCAAGACTATAAAGGCACAGCGGCGGACGGTGACGAGATTATCAACAATCGTATGACTAGGAAAAAGCTATGGGAAAATTGGAGAGGGAAAAAGCCAGGAGAGTAGCTCGGGAGAATTTAAACCTCACAGATAGGAAGGGAACGATAAAAATTGGGACAATAGTATATAGAAAGTTGGTCATTTCTATCTCCCTTTTCTCTTTTTCATTATTTTAGCTCACAAACATATATATATTACAATGTCTTATATAGTTGTTAGGAAGTGGTATCACTACAGTACTCCCTTCCTTGAAGAGGGATTCTAGGGTGATGTCCTATGATGGATATTGATTTGCAGCTTTGGTTATAGCTATAATTGTCGCTATTTTCTATGGCTACAGTGATCTTGGTTGTTTTCATACTCCATCTACTGTTCCTATCTAAGTCAGAATAAAGTAGTGTGTCGGGGTGAAAATATTGGAGTATGGATGTGTACATCGATTTGCTCCAGGTACTGTTGATTTAGAGTTTTCTCAGATATTACTGATAGGTTGGTCCCGGTAAGGTAAAGAGTGGAGAACATCAGCAGCCCCTTTTTGTGCCATGAGGTGCGAGTTGGCTGGACGACTTCGGTGTTCCCTTTAGGATATAGTCGAAGCATCATATGTAACCTTTCGTTGCTAGGTGTGGCTGTGGTTGAGTAAATTTTAAATTAAAATTGCTGTTTTAATTTTATTTGTTTCATATTATTTTTGTTATTTTTTAGGTGAATCCTCTCATTTAAAAATTTTAGACGTATTTAGGACATGTGCTACAGATCCTTCTAGTTCTCGTATTTGCTGCCGAATAATTATGATTATAATGGTGAAAGTGTGGTTAAAAATTCCTTGTATTCATCATGTAAATATGATCTTTATATTTATAGATTTTTTAAAAATTATTAATATTTAATTTCACAGAAAATTTATAAAATATAGAATTTATATCAATTAGAATTGATAAATATAAGAATAAAGGTTTTTAAGGTTCATTTAATTTTTTCAGATGTTTCCTTCTATAAATAAATTCATAGCAGAAGTGTATGGTAACCCTTTAGTAAAATCTATGCCTCTCGATTCACCTCTGCTTGAAATATGCACTAAATATGTTTATCTCAGTACTGAGGTAACTTTAAATTCCAAATCACTCTATGGTTTTGATGTGGCTGTTAAAATGGGTTTAAATGATCACAGGTATCGTTATTTCTCTTTGCATTCCTTTTTTTAACTTTATATGTGTGTATGTGTATATGTATATATCAAATAATTAGAAATGAAATTAATTGACTATTTAAAATTGTAGACAGGTATATTTAAAAAAAAATATGATATTGTAGATGGTGAAGAGGGAGATACAGTATCCCAAAAATGTTCAATATAAAAATAAATGAATTAAGATCTACTGTGCTTTAATTTTTGAAAGCTTATTTATATCTTTGACTTTCTACTTTCTACTAAATAATTAGAAATGAAATTAATAATTATACAGGTTATCAGTGTTTTTATTTTTTGCGGGTAGGGGGAAAACTACGGAAAAAAAAGAAAAGACGGAAGTGCAACAAATAAAAAGTCATACAACAGTGTGAGATTCCTACTCACTAAAAAAACACCTCCCAATTCTTCATTACCACCCTGTGGAACCACTGTCAAGCATTACTTCTTGGGGCAGAAGGGCTATATACCTACTTCTTGGGGCAGAAGGGCTATATACCAACTTCTTGTCTAGACATCTTATTTAAGCTAAGCCATGGCATGGCATGGCTAAAACTGAACTTGAGGTATGTAAGCTATAATCTTTTAAATTTTCAATCCAGCTTCTATATCATACCTCAAGATTCTATCAGTGAAATAACTCTCAATGATCTTTATGAGGTATTGTGGGGCTTCTATCCTTCGCAATCCCTCCATGATACAATCGTACCGAGCTGAATTAAAAGCATTATTAACGTCCAACGTTATAATGGCACAGTACTTCTTACTACCTATTATCCACCTCTTTCCTGTAATGGCTTCCCGAGTAGCTCTGGTTGCGAAATCAATAGCATAGATTGTCTGCCCTAACGGAAACTGTTGTAATTATCAACGATGCTCTCCAATACCTTTCTGGCAGTGTCCAGGAGACATATTGGGAGATAAGATGTGTCATCTTCTGAGGGCCCTCCTTCTCTTCGACAGGAGCACAAGACGTTGCTTTTTCCACTGTCTTAGAAATAAACCTTCACTGAGGCGAGAGTTGTACACATCCAAGTAGAGTTCTAGGCTTGACCTAATAGCTATTTTCAGGGAAAGATATAGGACATTATCCGGGCCCAGAGCTTCAGATTCCGCCACTTTCCTGCACGCCATGCCCAGTTTCTCTTATGTGATTTCTTGTCCTGATTCCGGATCTAGATCACTATCTTGTCAACAAGCACTTCCAAGTGTCTTGGAACTAGTACTGCCACTATTTTTTCTAACAATTCAGAAGAGCTTAGGGACAAGTTATATGGGTGCACTAAGTATTATATTACTTAGTGTGTCTAACGGGTATTTATGCTGAACTAACAATTAAAAAAATATATATAGTTGTTTTCGGAACAATTCTAAACCAAGGTTATATTACATAATTGTTAGTTATTATTTGTAAGATGACAGTGTTTAAGCATTTAGTTTGTAATCTTTCTAAAAAAATATCCTAATTATAACTTTTGTCACTTTTTTGAGTTTTGCTCTCATTTAAAAAAGAAAAAAACTGAATTATTGAAATAAGTATTCTGTTATATCTGAGCATACTAAATAATTCTTTTCTTCTCCTTCAGAATAATTTTATTATACTCATAGTTAAATATTTTTGTCAGAATATCTATCTTCATATTTGTATTTTGTACTTTGTATTTTTGAAATTATTGTAGAGTTATTAACTTCCTTTAATTCTGTTAAAAAAGACGATGTAAATTTACTATTGTCTTAAAATGGTTTGACTATAAATCACTGTTTTAATCAAATTTACATTGATATTTGACTGATAAGCATTTATATGACATTAGTATTAGTTGGAGATTTTTATCTTTCAGAACTAGAGGTCTTATCCTTCAATGTCTTATAAAGGTTTTAAATGGAATTGGTACAGAAAGAAGAGATCGAAACATAAAATGGCTAGTAAGACTTTTATGCTCTATATCTATGGTAAGACTTGTTATTTATTGTATTTTTAAATAATCCTTTCAATAGTATGCATATTTTTGTATATATTCCTCTTTTTTATTGTCTATAAAATTATTTGTATTAATTTTCTAATGATTTCTAATGAGATGCCCCAGTTTTTATTTTAAAAGATCAGTTTTATTATAATAGTGTTCAGTGCTTTCAAATTATGGAAATATTTATTTTAAAATTGAATTCATTGTTTAAAAATTGAAAGATTGGTTCTGTTTTTCCATGTATTCGACATTTCAATCCAATAATTTTTGCAAACACTTTTCCTGCTTTTATATGTCCGTATCAAAAAAATCTGCTGCCGACATGTTGAGATAGAGGGTGACCTCTTCTTTCTCTTTGTCATTGATGGAGAAGTGTTATCCATCCATCTTCTGCTCTGTTGGTCATCATGTATGGTTCTATGACCGCCTGTAAACTTTCTACAGCATTTTAAATGTATGAAACAGTCTTGCACTTTTCACCATACATTTCTGTCAAATGATTAATGTCTATTGGTGAAATCCCTTTCACATTTAAAAAACAAATTCCTGCACAAATTTTATACCTAGAAGTAGTGGCAATAAGAACCTCCATCAAGGACGGTTGCTGAACTACCACTATGAGACATAGCAAAGCCCGGAAAGGTGGACTTAAGAATTTAAGAAAGTACTATTTCTTCTCCAACAGTTATACAAGGAGGTGACTTTTTGAATATCGTGCTCAAACCACTTTATATAAGCTGGATATGGTCCAGGAGGTTCTCTCAGGATTCTATCCACAGTTTTTAAAACCAAATATAGTTGTTTGCCTCTAATGGGCCCTGAGTATTATGAGTCCAATTTATTATGTATATTGAGTTACTGTGACATATTTAGTGTTACGCATTTCCTCCTATGAAGGTGGTCAACTTGTTTTGACAGTAAGAATAAAACTAAACTTATGTTTTATTTTTTAAAGTAATTTTGACTGAAAGCCTGAGAATAGTAAATTCAGAAATTGTCTATTACCGTTATATTAATTTTTTTTTTTTTTTTTTTTTTTTTTAGCATCCTGATGATTTCCTTTGTCAGATTCTTGTCCATTGTGCTAGTTTTCTGTCAGCTACCAATCTATTCTGTGTCAAAGAATCATTTACTGCTAGTATGGGTCTCTTTCCTCTAGCTATTGTTAAAATATGTGAACTAAGGAGTATTACCAAAAATGTAAGTATTTTGGTAACTGTAAAAAAAAATTTCTTAAACAATTATAGTGAATTTCTGTTTTTGTTAGTAAATTATAGTATTTATTAATAATAACTCCAACTACAATGATCCAATTTACTCTTAACACTTTATTTCAAACTTCCAACATTTTGCCCCTAGGCCATTATCAAGGAGACAACCTCGCTCATTGACTAGTTATAATTCATTTAAAACTCTCTTTCTTTTGCAGGCTAATTGCCCTTATTATATAATAAACCACACAATCTCAAAAGAAAAACTATCATTTTTTACTTCTTTCTTTTGCAGGATAATTGCCCTTATCACATAATAAACCACGCAATCTCAAAACTAAAACTATCCTTTTTTACTAACTACATCAATAATAATAACAATAAAACCTACCTGCTTATGTTATTATTATTGGCATGGTTAGTAAAAAAGGAAAACAAAATTTAAAGGATAGTTTTGTTTGGAAACCCTGTACTCAAACCTCCCACCATACTCTGATCGTCTACCTTCGTAAACCCAATCCATGACTATAAAAACAGCTATTATATTAAATTTTCATTCCTTTGCTTGCCCACTGATAAATAGTTTTAGGGTATTTATATAATTTCTGTATATTATTTAATATTACAGGTAGTTAAAATGTATTATGCTATTTATTGAATATTGTTTCCTTTTTAGGTCATATTAACATTAAATGAAATTATAAAACAACGGCAAGTTCATCCTACTTTCATTGAAGCATTTAAACTTAGTATCATGGCTCTCAGGGATGATCCAAGTATTCCTTTTGATTCTGTGATAAAAAAAGTTATGGAATCGTAAAATTAATTTTCAATTTTCTTGCTTTTGAATCATCTTTGTTTTTAAATGTTTATATAGGTAATTAATGGTTTGTTGTTATTACCAGTACAAATGAATTAAAAAATAGTAATAGGCAAAATATGAAATATTTTAACGAAATTTTAAATTTTGTTAATAAATAATTTGTTTTAATGTTTCCAATTTTTAAAAATATTTTACAAAGATATATTTGCATGTATTCAACATCTTTAGATAACTTGTATTAACTTTATTGTATTTTAATTTATGATAAAATTGTTACTATAATATTTACCAATCCATAATTTTAAAAAAATAATAATTTTGTTATTTTTTAAACTACTTTGTAAATTTTATCTTTGTATTTCTGCTTCTGAATAAAGTTCATAGTATCAAACTAACATTATTAGTTGTTATATAGTTTATGATATTCTGAATATGTTTACTTAAATTATTTAAATGATTTAAATTGTCTATTCTGATGTCATTTATTTTTAGCAATGACATTTACCTGGACTAAGCCAATATTTTATAAATTTATCAAAATCATTTATTATATTTGTCCATATTTTTTTATGTCCTTGTTATTTCTATATTTTTGGGAAAAGCTTATAGTACAGTTGGTGAATGATTGTCTAAAGAAATCTATTTGATATGTATTTTATCTTAGACATGTAATTTATCTGAAATTTGTTTTTTATAACTTGTGAATAAACTATGCTTTTTATGAAAATTTTTATTTATTTATTTTTTAATTCATATTTTTGGTATGCTTTCATTTGGCTCCTGCTATCTGTTGTTAATATATGAACATATCATTGTTGATACCAAATACGCAAAACAAGTTTTTTTTTCTTTAGTTTTTATATTGCTATCCTTACTTAACCTAATATTAAATCCTAAACCAGCCTTATTGAAAATAAAAATATAACAGTAAACTTTCTCTAATCCAAAGCTCACCACTATGATATCCCCAGTAACCAGACCCATATGTTACAGAGAGTTGAGAAGAGAACTTGAATTTGAAAATATTTTAATGCACAAAGATATTCAGGATAAAACTATAAGTAAGTAATGTTTCTAAAACAAACAACAATGAAAAATTATTTCGAACCTTAATTGCTGTCTGATTCCTGAGGAATTCCCGAAATAAATTGACTTAATAATAATAATAATAATAATAATGAAGGCCTAATGAAAGGAAGGTTAGATGTGATACCACCAATTGCTGTCTACATACATCCTTCCAGTGATGCCCCTCCAAACCTAATTCTACTAAATCAGTTTTAACGCAATACTTCCATCTATGTTTCGGTCTACCTGTTGATTTAGTGTTTATTAGTATTTTAGAGATCTGCTCGTAACTGAGCCCTACAACCTTACACGCCCATTTTATACGCTGCAATGCTATAGCTTGAATTATATTTACCGGATGTAGGTCCCTTAATTCAGTGTTGTGTAATCTTTTAAATTCTCTGGTCAATCCATCCTTTTTCGGTCCAAATACTTTACGTAATACTTTATTTTCGAAAAGCTTGAGGCGCTATTCATCCCTTAGTGTAAGAGGCCACGTCTCACATCCATAAAGAACAGTGGGAAGAATAATAGTTTTGTAAATTCTAATTTTTAAGTTGTTCGATAGAAGGCGCAAACTAAGCAGTTTCGAAATTGAAAAAACAACAATTATTTTCCGCCTTTAACCTAGCTTTTATATCCTCATCAATTTCGTTTTTTCTAGTTACCATAGAACCTAAATACTTAAACATATCTACCTGTTCAAACGTATTACCTTCTATATCCATATCACCGAAATTGCTTACGTTTCTATTGCTAACCATATATTTTGTTTTATCCGTATTTATTTCAAGACCTAGTTCCTTACTGGAGTTAATTAACGCGGTTGTATTTAGTTCTATAGTATCTTAGTTCTCACCCAATAAAACCAAATCATCAGCATACCCAAGCACCGGTATTAAACCACCCAAAGTTAAACCCTTTTCGGTATTCATCATACTTTTAATGACGTATTCTAGTACTAGATTAAATAAGGTAATAAAGAATTGCCTTGTTTTAAACTCAATCGGACCTTAAATGTCTCAGAATAATGATAACCGATTCGTACCTTATTAAACGTTTCGGCCATGCACATCCGTACGAGATTTATTAACTCCTTTAGTATTTCCTGTTCAATCAGAATATTATACAGCTACTGGCGGTCAATATAATCGTAAGCCTTTTGGAAATCTATATAAAGCTGATGAACTACCCCGTTGTATTCCAACTTTTTCTGCGAGATTTGTCGTAATGAAAAAAATTGATCAATAGTTGAACGATTTCGTCTACAACCACATTGGTAGTCCCCTATAATTTCTTCAGCGTATTCCATGATTCGACTAGTTCAGATTAGCGTAAATATTTTATAACACATAAGAAGGAGTGAGATTCCTCTATAGTTATTACCATCCGTTGTCGGCCCCTTTTTGTGAACAGGAATAAGTTGAGACTCCTTCCATTCCTCAGGTACCACCTTTTTAACCAAAATGTTTATTTTAGAATCTCTAATTTCACCATATGTCTTGATTAGTTCACTATGAATATTGTCAGTTCCCGCTGGTTTATGAAGCTTTAATTTTGCGATGGCCATTTCGACTTCCTCCTTACTCGGTTCTTCTATCCATGGTTCAGCACTCTGATATTCAGTCAAAGGAAATTGACAATTATTTCCCGTATTCTGAATACTTTCAAAGTGTTTCTTAAACGTTTTCAATATATCTTCCGGATTAACTAATATATTATTATTATTTTTATCTCTTATTTCCGTCACTTCAGAGCGGAATTTCCGCCATCGGTTGATACCTTTTGTACATTTCTCTTACGTTATTTTCGATTTTTTTATTTTCTATCTCTATTATTTTATTTTTGAGATATTTTCTTTTTTTATTTCTGAGGAATTTAGACGTCTCATTCTCTGAAGCCAGGAAGTAATTTACATTGTTTTCGCTATGATTATTGAGAGTTTTTAACTTAGCGCCTTTTCTTTGTTTGTACATTTTAACTCACACTCTTCATCGAACCAGGGTTTATTAATTTCCCTTTTTCCGAGACACAAATTACCGGCCTCTTTAATATCTTCTCTGATTGCTATCCAACTTCTCAATATCTTCGTGGCCTTTATCTAAAGGTTCTAAGACTTCAAATCTATTTTTTATTTCGAGCGCGAATTGAAGAGATTTTTAAAAATAAATTCGCTTACCATTGATTTTTCAGGACACTTTTTATGAAATGTTGCTTTCTAAAAAAGATATATCTCGGGAACTTTTGAACATAAATAGCTTTTCTAGGGCTTATATTTTAGAAAATTTGCTCTTCCTTAAATGATATTCTATTAGGTTTTCTAGTGGTGTAGTTTTAAAGATATGGAGCTCCGAATAAAATTTTTTTTTTTTTTAACATTTTGAAATAGCCACAACTTTGGGAGGTAGTATGATCTGACGGCAGACTCGTTTTTTATTGGAAATGTAATGAAGATAAAAGAAAAAAGCGCTATCAAGGTTTTCATCAGATGATATCGATTTTCTCCATGGGCTCTTGGACTATTAGTTTTTTTTATTATTAAAAATCCTATCAAATACAATTATAAATATTAATCCAAAATTTAACCATATTAATCTGACATTTTATCTACAGGATAAGGCACAACTTAACTTTTTTATACGCGATCGTCAGTTCCCGCTTTGCATTGGAGTGTAGAATGGAGGGGGAGATTTCCCGCCAAGCTTGCGTTTTTTCGCTCTTCATCCCGCACCCCGCGCGTTTTCCCCGCCAGTTCGGGTGATTCTTTATTCCCTCTCTCCGCCCTATTAACGTAATCTCGCCTAATATGTGACCTACTAATTTAAAATAGTTCGCTTCATTTTTTTTTCATCAGCTACTGACAGAATGACTTTCGACGCCAGTAACGTTTTTAGTAGTGAGCATAACTATTTGTGTATAGAAAAATATTACGAATT
The DNA here is from genome assembly GCF_000696795.3 of Halyomorpha halys. Taxonomy (NCBI): domain Eukaryota; kingdom Metazoa; phylum Arthropoda; class Insecta; order Hemiptera; family Pentatomidae; genus Halyomorpha; species Halyomorpha halys. The sequence continues at coordinate 341,773 of NW_027106326.1, read as the reverse complement.
TCCACAATTTAGGGCACTAGTTACTAGTCTTAGTTGTGCACTATCATATAAAAATAGTAAAACAGATTTAAAAAAATAAACAATTTATCTTACAGAACAATAAAATATGTTCATAAAAAAATAGCTAAAAAAAAAGATTGAGTTAATTAATGAATATGAAAATAAAATTTTGTTTAGCAATAGTTTAACCTAAATTTAGGAATAATAATAAAATAAAAACACTCAACTATATCCATGCTTATTTACACTCAGGCTGATATAAATTTCTTTATGTTTTTTAATTGTTCTCCTTTCATCAAAATTAAAAATTTTGAAAGCTATTCATTCATAAATTAAAAATTTAACACTATAGATTTATTCCTTTCGTTTGATAACGAACTGGGAAACCATGCAGGACTCATATATAT
>NW_027106326.1:324941-341298 GCF_000696795.3 Halyomorpha halys | reverse complement strand
AACATGAAATACACCTTCTAATACCTCAGAATTTAAAAGTGACGAACTACGCTATTGTAGCGACATTTATGTTTGTTTGATGTTTGATAAGAGGATAACCTTGCTGTGTTTACAGTAATTTGAAACGAGCTAGCAGCTTCGCATTAAGGTCACACATTAATGAGGAATTATGGATTGATGAGTTGAACCACGGCGTTCATTTTTGCTTTGGCTCTTGAAAACGGTATTCTGTCGCTATTTTTTATTTTAGAACTTTTTTTTTTAAACTAGTATCGGATTCGGTCTTTGTGGAATGAAGAAATCTATCTCTATTGTATTAGTTGCACTTGTTGGTGGTTGCTGGACAACGTGAGTAAAAAGTTTCAATATTTAGCTATAAGGTCAAATTTTTCCCTTATATACAGTTCAAAAGGGTATATAATTAATTTTTGTTACTTTTTAAATGAAAAAATAATCCTTTTTATCGTTTATTTTCTTTAATTCATCGCTTGATCAACACTTATGCACAGTGGAATGAAGTAAAGGAAAGAGGGATATTATGAGCATTAAAAAAATTGATGAAAAGACGACTTAACATTAACAAATATAGAGTGATACCAATGGGTAGTTGCTCTACACGCCTGTAACGCTCCATTTTAACTAAAATCAAATTTACTGAATGTATTATAAATATACAACTGTAATTTCAATAAAGATATTTTAAAAAAAAAACATTAACAAATAATTAATAAAATGAAAAATGAAGATCTGTCAAATTAAGTATGATTTTTTGTTTTGTTTTTTAATTTTTAGATAGATATGATAAACAGGTTGAAAATACTTAGGAGTAATGCAAAATCAGAGACATGTTTTAATTTTAAAATTCAAGAATTTTGATATAACCATCACATAATTATTATAAAAATAAAATAGGAATAATTAGTATAATTTTTTTTCGGCCAAGACTCCCATTTGAGTCCTATACTGAAATAATTAGTATTAAGATTTTTTTGGCCTTATCTCAAATTTTTAAGTTTGTAAAAATTAATTAACACTTAGACGTGTAAATAATTAGTTATATTGAAAATTACTAAGAGTTGGATTTAACTTATTTATTTGTAATCTCTGTATAATTTTAGAAGTGTTGGTGTAATATTAACGAAATGTTGTACAAATGATGAATTAATGTATCTTAAAGAGTAGAAGATGTATAAAGGATTATTTCTTCCGGGAAAACAGTGATTAAAATATTTTTATATTTGTTTCATTATATGGAAGATTTTCTTTACAAATCTCGCGAGGTGAATTTCACATTTTTACTTTAAAACTCATGTTGAATTTCCACGATAATAGTTCATTGATGAATGGTTACTAAAGAATTACTTATCAAATATATACACTATATATAATTTATACATCATTAATTAATATATAAAGTTGATTTAATAATATTTCAAATTAGGGATGGGACCAAATAAGACGATTATAATCCTAGAGACGTATCATAAAACTATTCAAATCGCCTGCATATATCATAAGGTACAGGCTGCCAGCTGTAAATGCCAGAGACATATCTTAATATATATACTTATACCATTTAGGTAATATAATATTTTGGATCTAAAATTACTTAACTTCCTTTTCTTGAATGCGCCAACCTCTTAATCTCATCTGTACAGAGAAAAATAATAATAAACAATTTTGTGTATTCTTAACAAGTTTTATCTTTTTATTATTTAGAAAATGACGGTTAAAGGACCTGTGAAAATTTTCATTCCTGATCTAAAAATAAATAATAGCTTCAAGATGTTTATTCATAATAATTTGACCCAGTAAAAAAAATCATCATCATCACCAGAAAGTGGGTGTGGGACTCTACACTGAATATCTCATGTCTTGAGAATTTATTACCTACTCAAGATATCTGATCTCACAAGTTATGGGTTTTATACATCGGGATTTCAGGAAAAAAACAATTATTTCCTAAATATAGCATTCAAATCATGCAGATTATTATTACTTGAATTTATAATTATGTATAGAGAGCATATTTATTTTCCAAGTCGGGTTGCTGTAATATATTGCTACTGTTGCAGCATATTTTAATCTGATTAAACAATTAGCTCGTAAATTTAATAACCAAATATGTAACACAGTTTCATTAAATCTTTCCAATACAATAGAAATATAAACTTTTCTTATTTGTTTTGATTTCAATAATGAACCTTTATAATCGACCAAGAAAAAAAAAAATATCACCCTCAATTTTTGAGGTTCTATGTTTCAAGATGTATAGAATCCAAAAATTGATTTAAAAATATCAGCCTGTCCGCCGTACGTTTCCGGCTTTTCCTTGAAAATACCGGGTTGATTTTTTTGGTATTGGCTACACAGTTAAAGTAATATATTACTCGATGAAAATCCTCGGAACTCCATATTACCATCCGTCTTTCCATTTCAAAATAAGACTCGACTTGGTGTTTCCTACGTCCATTTAGAAATTTAGAGGAATAAATCCTCAGTTTTTACTATTGGCGTGGTCAGGATTTGCTTCAGGGCAAGGGCCAGTTTTTTTATATGTGAATGTGTTTCTGGTTGTTTCGTGATGTGGTGCTTTTTTTTTTCCTTTTATCTCATTACGATTTACTGTTGATTTTTTTGTAAATAGACTTTAAATTTTAAATATGATGTAAGGTTGAATTAAGATTCCTCGTCTTCTTATAATGAAAAGACCTTAAAAACTTGGGGTTTGAACTAAATGTAAGCCACTACTTAAACTTTACTGCACTCCATATTTCTAAGGTAAGGTGACCATATTAACTAAGTCAGGTTAACAATTAAACGATTAAATTATTATCAATGAACCGTTTTAAGCCATTCTTTTGACTGTATTCTGCATATTAAAAATACAAACAGTAGATTGGATGGACAACTAATTCTAGTTGGCATTTCCTAAGTTGGAAATTTGTTTCCAATGACGCTTGTGTCAGGTTCATATGTTTTTCAACGATAACACCAGAATCCTGGTTTCTGTTCAGCGCTTTGAATTTTCACGGACAATAATTTTATTGAGGGAACGTACCCCAGAGTTAATCCATCTAAGGATAATATAGAAGATTCGGTGAGACGTGCCATGGAGTACACGCCTGACTAGATGTTTTTCCATCTATGAGACAGAATTTATTTTCGTATTGCAGGGATAGAGAACTGGTCAGTGCTATAGATGTGTTCGGTACCATCTCATGGCCAAATCAGCTCCAGAAGCTATAGAGAGAGCATGTCCCCAGCAATATGTTTGCTCTTTTAAGGAGCTACCTCTAGAGTAGCTTTGGATGAGAGAAAATACCTTCAGGATCTGTTATCGATCCGGCTCTATGGACATTTGATTTGCAGCTGGGTGCACTAGAAGAAGAGTGGTTCCTTGATTTGACCAGCAGCAGAGCCTGCCTCAGGATAGAGGTTAAACGTAGCTCCAACCTTGTAACAAAATGGTATTAGAGAAAGAAGATAGCTGTAGCTACAATGCTGGTCATTCTTTTAAGTAAAAAGTTGAGTGGACACATACTATCACTTTACAGAGCAGGAGGGAGAATTCGTCCAAGTGTGGTGATAACCTGCTTTGGAATAATGTTTGTAATAAAATCCAACATAATAACATGATTGGACTATTTGAGAAGTAGGGTGATCCTGACTTGGCCAAAATACTTTCCCACAGCTCAGTCCCTTCAGCAAAATGAGTTCTCCCGGACTACTGGGTTTCAGAAGTCCTTACAGTGCTTGAAGGCTATCACGGCTAACTGCATTGCATTAGTAAGGATGTCTATTCTCATTACTCCAGGTATAGCGTTTCGAAAAGTTCCAATCATGCCGGAACGATCTGATCACTTTTGTGGCCCTAAGGAACATGCTCCAGAGGAAGCTTGCCTCTGGATACGCCTATTGTGTTTGCGTATAACTTTCCCAAAATATTACAAAAAATAAATAAATAAAAATAGCAAACAGACAGTGTATTGAAACTTAGTTTTGTTTCATTATTTAAAACAATGAACCTTTGTGATCGACCAAAGGAAAAAGAATTTACACCCTCTCAAATTTTGAGGTTTCACGTTTCAAGATAAATAGAATCTAAAAACACAGCAGATATTTTATCGTTTGTTATTTACTGAAATAATGCAATAATTTATTCAAATAATTAACCATTGTGTAATCATTTGAACGTTTTAACTGCAGGCTCAAAGTAATGTCTGATAAAAATGCAGACTGTTTGTTTTTAGATGTACTTTATTCAGGATCGTTAAAATGTGCTACAAATTTAATTTGTAGGGATTCATTTCTCTTAAAATACAGATCACCTTCGATTCCCGGTTTGTATATCCCAACTATTCCCTTATGTCTAGCACAGCTATTTCCCTCAAGCAATAACTGCGTGGAAACAGTCTTGTCTTACTCCCTATTATTTTAAAAATATATAATAAAAAAAAAATTAAAACACTTTTTTCGATTTTTATGTATTTGGTCGTCTTGCACCTGGAGCGGTTCACTTCTTTCAGCACTCCCCTCCATAAAGTGGTAAATGTACAGTTGAGGTATTCTCTTTAAAGGTGGATCCACATGTTGGCCGCTCGCCACGGATCGGAGGCTCGTTCAAATGCTCGGCAAACAAAGAGCCGACCATCCACATGTCAGTGTTATTCAGAGAGGCAAACATGGCGGACGTAATAGTGGTTTCAGCCATTGCACTTGGATTGTATTATTTTTATTACAAAAAAAGAAAATGAAAGGAAATTAAATATAAATAAATAAGATTAAATATAAAACTTATTATAAAAAGTACCAACAAACACCTTTAACCTCCTAACAGCTCTTAGTTGTAACTAGACCAAGAACAATGGTGTAGATGCTACACGAGCGCTCTCACGAACCCCTTTGATCTGTGTCCAAAAACCGACTCTCGATGGCTCGGCAACGAGCCTAGGCCAACCAAGCCGAGCCACCTATCCACATGCTCGCGTATGTCTGAGTTCGGCATGGCTCGGCCAACATGTAGAGGCCCCTTAAGGTATAGAATACTTCTCCAGTCCTAACTAAAATAGGAATAGATATACTTTTTTTTTTTTTGGAAACCTCTTGTATCTGTAGAAAAATGTAATATTTTCATATTACATTTTAACAATTTAAAAAAAAAAAATTATTCTGTAATGGTTTTAAATCTTACATTCCAAAATGCAATATCAATTACAAATAAGAATAGCCTACGCCATAAAAATTTAATTATTGCACAGTTAAGCTTTTCTACATAAAAACTGCCTGGAAACTAGAAAACAAATTCATTATTTCTAATCCGACTTGCTCAAGCACGATTTACAAAAAAAACTGAGAAGCAGGTCCCACTTTTGTTTAAAAAACAAATGAAAGAATAAAGTAACATCATAAACGTGTGCCTATATGCCCAAATCAAGTAATGTATACTCGTTAAAATTATATAAATATTTTTTTTAACAGAAGACATCATTATTGTCTGTTTTAGGGGTGAAAATTGCAACAACACAGATTTATCGGCTAGTAACTTTATAGACTCTCTTTGCTATGATAAGTGGACAAGACCCAGCAACGGTTCTTATCCCCTTTCCGTGTACGTCCGGATTTACATATATTTTGTGGGTGCGATAGAAGCTCAATACTTGGTGGGTAAGTGTTTAAACCGATTATACAAACTTGATAAAAATTCAACATAATTTTTTTATATTTTCAGCAATTCACAACGAACGTTCTCTTAAGTTATAGATGGAAGGATAACAGACTGGTAAGGGACGGAGGTATTATAGAAGGAGAAAAGTCCTTATTAGAGAAGCTTTGGAATCCGCATTTATATGTGGTCAATGAACAAGATAGCAAGATTATGGGGTCAGGAGAGGATGTTTTGCTCACTATACATAGTGACGGCACTGTACTCCAGTCTACCAGGTAATGCTTATTGAATATCATTATACAATAACCTTAACTAAACATTACATGGAATGGAATGTGATGTGTTGCGCAATGCTATCGATAGTTTATTTTTCCTAAAGTTTCAATGTTGATAGCCTTATATTCCAAGATAGATTTTCAGCAGGTTACTCAATAATTTTCTTACGTAATAAGAAAAGCTCCCTTACCTCTTGATCCGCCACTGTTACCAATACATGGATAGTAGAAACGAGTAGGATTGTATCAATCAGATACGTTGTAGCATATCTTGAAAAGAAGCTAATTCAAGGAGTTGAGCTCAAAGTGGTTCTAAACCAGATACGCCCAATGATACAGGTGGTATCAGCCTTGATTACGACCCTAATCTGTACTCGCTAACTACTTCAGCTCCTGGTGCTCTCATCGTGAGACCGTCGTAGGCGAAGTAGTGAAAGCTTCACTTTAGCAACCTCACAACTACAGCAGCCCAGCTTCCATTCAGGCATAGGTTGGTGACTTTTATTTAGCGGTGGCCCCACAGAATGCATACTCGACCTTCTCACTATGCTTTAAAAAAAAAAGTGCTACCTTCGTATTAATTCCAGTCGGCTGGGTTAATAGAGGTGAAATTAACCTGATCCAAATAGGTACAACGCTACAGGAGATTTGGCCCCCATCTCCATTCCATATCTCACCCCAATTTTTGATTGCTTTAATGAAAACTATGTATAATTACGAGTCAAAATTCATGAGTCTGCCAAGTATAGGTAGAGGGAATAAAAATTGGCGGCTGTTGCAAAGCGATAAAAAAAACTAATTTTTCATTCGGAGCTCTATATCTCAAAAAGTAGCAACAACACAAAAAAATCTAAGAGAACGTCATTTAAAGAAGAGTAAATTTGCTAAGATATGAGCCCTAATAGAGTTATTTACGTTAAATAGTTTTCGAGGTATAGCTTTTTAAAAAGCAACATTTCATAAAAATGTTGTATGGGACGTACTGAAAGATCAGTAATTAGTGAATTTATTTTGAAAAATCTATATCTCAAAAACCATTTGACGTGCAGATGTCTATTAGCACTCAAATTAAAACTAGTGAACTTAATGAGCTATGAAGTATTTTATGATGTTTATCTTCTTAGGAGTAGTAGTTTACATGAAATTTGCTAAAATAAATTCATTTATAGTTGTTCAGACAAATTTTCATTTGCCAAATTTATATTCATATGTCAATATCATAAAAACTACTTCTCCTACGAAGATAAGTGTCATAAACTACTTTATAGTAAGTTAAATTCCCTTTATATTTAGTGTTGGCAGACATATGTGCTTCTTATGGATCTAGAGATATATGTTTTCAAAAATCCAACATTTTATACATACAACTATAAATTACAATTATGTGAGTTTATTTTGTCAAATATCATAAAAACTACTACTCCTACAAAGATAAACATATTAACTATTTTGTAGTAAATTTAACTAGCTTTAATTTGAGTGCTGGCAAACATCTGTACGTCCAATGGTTCCTGAGATATAGATTTCTCAAAATAAATTAGCTAACCACTAATCTGTCTGAAGATTTTTAAGAAATTTTGCTTTTTAAAAAGCTATATCTTGAAAACTATTAAACGTAAATAACTCTATTAGGGCTCATATTTTAGCAAATTTGCTCTTCTTTAAATGACGTTCTCTTAGATTTTCTTGTGTTGTTCCTACTTTTTGAGATATAGAGCTCCGAATGAAAAATTAGTTTTTTTTATCGCTTTGAAACAGCCGCCATTTTTTATTCCTCCTACCTATACTTGGCATACTCATGAATTTTGACTCGTTATTATACATAGTTTTCATTAAATTAATCAAAAATTGGGGTGAGATAACTGCCTTTTTTTCTTCCCGGCTCTTGTACAATAAGGTAGTGAATTCCTACCTTCATCAAATGCATGCGACCCCTTACCTGCCATTACAATTGTCAGTTTCAATACCATAATTAATTTTTATCCAAAAAAACATAACAAAGTACGTGATAAGTTCAATTTAGATTAAAAAAAAAATGTTTTAGCTGGGTGAAAAAATTATTAATATCGAAACAAAATTTTTTAACAATAAACTTAATATAATTTAAATTAAAATAACTATTTAAGCTTGCATGTATTTATATGAAAATTCCTTAAATCTATCTTTTTTAGCAAACTAATGCTTAAAATTAGCTTACTCAGTATCAAACTATTGGTGAATCTGTATCAGCTATAAAAGTGTCATACGGCTGAGAGTATCGCTACCACTGGAATACCTATACAAAATATTCCCACCACTGGATAATTTGACCCAATTTAACTATCACCTATTCCACTTTAAGTTGGTATCCGGGCCTCTTCATCTATATTTACTCATCAACCATAATTTAATGTATTGAAATCATTGATTCGACATCAAATATTACTATCAAGCTCAATATCTTCATAATATTTGCGTAATTATTATGTATAATTTCCAAAAATATTCTTGCATAACCTAAATAACACATTATTGAATTATCAGTTCTTATTTTACATATTTTCTATAATATTTACTATTTTTTCAAATGTTTTTCAGGATGAAAATGTCGTTGTTGTGTCTTATGAATCTTAAAAAATTTCCATTTGATTCACAACATTGTCCTATAGTTCTTGAAAGCTGTAAGTATCAAATATTCTTTTGAAAATCAATTATATTTATACAAAATAATTATCTCTTCATTTCGATCACTGTTTTCAATTGTATTTAGAAATCATATATTTATAATTCGTCCTTACGTTGCGTCATTTCAAAATTATGGTAAACTGGAGGTTTCATAGCCCATATATTGGGCATTTATTAAGATGAAGGAAAAATATTAAGTGTTTTAGAATCATTTTTTTTTTTTTTTTTTTTTTAAAACCGGCCAAGAAGCACCGCGGCCTCAGAGGGCCTATTGTACGCCGTCCCTCCTCTGCTCAAAACAGGCCAATTGCCTTTGCAAATCTGGATACTGTATAGGGATCCACAGTTTCGCAAAGTTTGGGATCCAAGATACAATCCTTACCAAAGATGAGGAATCGCGTTCTTGCTACTGCATCACATTTACACATGATGTGATAGGCAGTCTCTTCCTCCTTTCTGCAGAACCTGCAGATAGGGGACTCTGTCAGTCCCATTCTATAGAGATGTTTATTTAACTGACAGTGTCCTGTATATAGTCCTGTCACCCATCTTAGGATACCCCTATCCATATTTAGAAGGCAGTTGCTTCTTTTCGGGTAGGGTCCTTTGAGGAATATTTTTGATTGTTCCATCCCTCTGGTATTTCTCCAGAGTAACCCACCCTTGCTCTCAGCGATCTTTTAGAATCATTATACGAACATTAAATGTTAGGAGTGGAATTAAAACCCGAATTTCCTACATGGAATATCATTTTTTCAAGATTGAAAATTCGTTAAATTTTATTCCTTATATAATACGTTGTGAACTATCAACCTAACAAAAACAATTAAATATAGGTTTTTCAAGCTGAGTCCTAATAAAGTTTCCTCATGCTTAATAGTTTTCATGATAGTTATTAAAAAAAACTTCCAAAAACGAAAAATCACTGTTTTTCCTAATATTGGTCAATATACAAATAAATATCCTGGAAACTGGTTTTTATTCGGGAAAGATCATCATAAACTACTTGAAAATGCATTTAACTAGTTCGGTTTCTGCGCTGATGGGTTCAGTAAGTCTCATAGCTTTTTCAGTACGTCATTCTCAAAATATGACACATTTTACATAATTTCATCGAGTAAAACTATTTTTTATACTAACTTTAAGTGATAAAAATACTTTATACTAATCATATTTCAGTTACTAAATTGATATCTCTTTTAAATTAATAATTTGGATTTAGTTTTAAAAAATTGAGATTTAGTATAATTTTCTTTGTTAATGGGGATGAGGAAATACAAAACAATTGTTATAAAAAATCATTGAACTTCTTGTCGACTCCTATAAATTTTTACTGAAACCTAATTTCGTTGAAAATAGATTTTTTCTAAGGAAAACCGCAAATCCAAAGATGTACAAACTTACGTCACATTTTTCCCATGATCATTTCCTTCAATTATGATGTTGTATATACCCTACCCTAAAATTATGTCTGGATGTAGCCGTTGCTTAGACGAATGTTACGGCACTCTCGACTTAAATAGCTTTATGTACCTGGTCTATTATGATTTTTTGAAACAGTTTAAATTATTTATCAGTGAAATTGAACTTTCTTAAATAAATTTCCTGATATTTTATGGATAATCCATGAATTATAGATTGGAGCATCTAACAGCCAGTTTATTATTACACGACAAAAATACTGACGTAGCTTTATTAACTGAAACTCGAATCATCAGTAGAGGATTAACATATATACTACATTACCAAATTTATGGAACGGACCACCTCGACAGAACAGCACATGGTAGCACTGCTGTCATTATCCATCGATCCCTTTCACATTACTTAGTCCTTCAACAAGTCCAAAATTTCCTACAAACCACAGCCGTATCGAATCAAACCTCTCTTTCCCATAACACTTGTAGCGGGTTATTTTCCAACCAGAATTCCCAATTCCCAACCACAATTCAGTTCCTTCCTTGATTTCCTTGGACACCATTTCATTCTAGTTGCAGACCTTAATGCACAAAACCAACAATGGGGAACTAGTACCACCGATTCCCGCGGACGATCACTGCTGTCTGCAATCAACTTCCTTCGTTACAACATTCTTTGTCCCGACTCTCCTACATACCGTGCACCGATCTTAATCGTAACCCTGACCTCCTGAACTTCTTCATTCACAAAGGCTTAGGCATCTAAATACTTCTTTCTCACGCCTCGATAACCTATCTTCAGACCATAGTCTACTAATCTTAACCATCTCCATATCCCCAAGACCAATATTGCTCTAATAATAAATCAGAGTGGGGGAGGGAAGGGCCAGGCTGTCCTTTTGAGAGGGAATCATATGAACATAACTATCCTTAGAGGATTAATTTAATTTTTACTTTTACTTATTAGTATATGGAATATACAGTAAGAGAAAGTATCACGATCTTGTATCGAATTCGAGATTTCGATGGAAATATATATTTTGTGATTCCCTGTGTCCAAAAAATATAGACTCCCAAAGTGGTCCATGTGTGGTGTCGATAAAATCGACCGATGAGTCAATAAGTGCCACTTTATGAAATTTATTTTTCATAACAACTCTAGTGATTTTTACTAAACTCGCCATGCCAATGTGGAATTGAAGGGTTCTCAAGTCTCATCCTCATAGAAATTGTCTGAGCGGGCTTAAATGACGATTTTTTACAAACTCTTCCCATAAAGTACCTTTTATTTTATTTAAAAAAAAAAAAAGTGCTTATTGTTAGCAATAATAAAAAATAAATAAATACAAACCGAGACCATCCGAACTTTCCCGATTACATTATGACTTCGTTATCTTTGTTAAACAGTCGTATTTTTTTGAGGCCCAAATTTATATTTGTTTCTCCCACCTCAAGAAACTCTAAAATTGGAATTTAATAGCAACAGCAGAATAAAAATAATTAGTTCAAAATTTTCGCCTTTCCGGTTCTTTGGATTTTTCTTCCTCGAAAATTACAAAAATAGCTAGAACCTATCTACACAATACTTTGGGTCGTATGTAGAGTAGTAAGTAAAATTGTTCAATGCGCGTACCGCATTAGATTTAATTTATTTATCTCTGTTATAAATTAGAAACATACAGTTAAAGTTAAAACAAGTTAGTAAAATAACCAATAAAACGTGTGTACGAGATAAGAAAAACAAACTAATAAAATAATTTAAAAATAATAAAATCATAGTCAACAAAAGAAAATAAAAAAATAATAACTAAAAAAAAAACACTAGGTATATCAAATTTACAAAGATAATAAACTAGTACTATTTGAAATATAACTAACTAAAAATACTATCTGTAAAAATTTCTTTAGGTAGGAGGAAGTCTTATGTTCTATTGTATTCTAAATTATATTATATTATGATAATCAACATATTTTAAAATTAACAAAATAGAAAAAGAAAAAAAAAATTGCTACTGAAAATTATTTGATGAACGAAAATTAAATTTAAACATTTTGAAGAATTCTGAAATCTAAAACTAATGATTAATTACTAAGGAATCGAATAAAAAACTTCGAAATAATTACAAAGGTGAGTCTATGAGACTGTTTCTTAACTTTAACGAGATTCATATTAAAAATAAAAAAATGAAAATATTATTTACTTCATTTACATAGTCTGTTAAAGGGTCGATAATCAACAATTAATACTTCAATACATGTCAATTGTAAATAAAGTTATTGATTATTAAAACTACTGTGATGTAAGAACTAATGATTATATTGGGTTGTAAAATAAGCTTGAGGTACCATTTGTAAAATAAGGCATCGTGGTACTATTAATAACTATGTTTTGATTTATGAGTCTCTTTTTTGTGAATATGATATTGAGTTGTAAAAAAGTTCGTAGTGTTTTTCAATATTTCAATTTAATCCTCTCTGTGTTTATAAAATCATGTTGACTTGCTCAATAATGTATACATATTCTAGAAAAGGATTAGTTAAGGTGCTTTTATGCATCAGTTTCAACCGAGATTCCTTATCTTTAAGTGGTATTTTGCTTGCTCAAAATGGAAGAGAAAAAAACTCATTTTCGTCATTTAATGATTTTTTTATTTCTGAAAAGGAAAATCCGCTGCACAAACGGTTAACAAAGTTTGCAGTGTGAATGGCGATTTTTCCTAAGGAGAAAGCACCTTCCACAAATGGTTTGCTCGGTTCAGAACCAGAAATTTTGACTTGGAAGACGCAAAGCGCTCGAATCTTCCTTCAACTGCTGATGATGACCAAATTCAAGCATTGTTCACACCCAGTTGGAACAATTTAAGGCAGCGGTTGAGCAAAAGCGTCCAGCATTAGCTGCAAAGCCATAGATTTCCATCACGATAACGCCCGTGCTCACGTGTCTTTGCAGACCCGGCAGCAATTATTGGAGTTTGGCTGGGATGTAATCCCCCACCCACCCTATTCACCAGACCTTGCCCTCAACAGATTTTCACTTATTTCAGGCCCTTCAAAATTCTCTTAACGGGAAACACTTTAACTCGCTCGAGGACTGCAAAAACGCACATAGAGTTCATTGTGCAAAAATCTGAGAAGTTCTGGGAGGACGGAATTAAAACATTACCTGAAAGAAGGCAACATGTAATAGATCAAAATGGGTCATATATAATTGATTAAAAATATTTACAAGAATCGTAACGTAACGATAAGTTTTTATTGAAATCACCAGCAAAAATGCTACGAACTTATTTTACAACCGAATATTTACAAAACCTTCTTGTCATCAGTGAAATACAACAAATGTAATCTAGATACGAATATAACAAAGATATATGCACACTATGGAGGTAAAAATTCAACTTCGTATATCAGGGCCCCGTTTCATAATGAAAGCTAATAGTATTAGTTCAAAATACAAGTATAGAAACAACGTGTTAATTACACTAATACTTATTGTTTTCATAATAGGAAGGACTATTTGTGATATTACAGGTATTAAAAAAAGTACTAAAGTATAAGTTGCTATTGTACAAGTCAGTGTAATTGTATTAAGTAAAATCAACAAGACTAATAGTATTAGTTGCTACTTTATTATGAAACAGGGCCCAGATTGTTCTACTTCAATATCCTCTTATCTTCAACATAGTCTTTCTTCAGCATCAACCTTTTATATTTCTTATAAAATCGATGGGGCATTTTCCCTCTCAGAATTATTATCTATTATTAATTCGGGGGCATTTTGACAAAACAAAAACCAAGAAAAGAATTTGGTTCTTTATTCAACTTTATCTGGGGAACCATTACACGTACAGAACTTTATGGGAGCTCAATATTTAGCTGATTATTTTTACATTAAAAAAGGTATGGATTATTTTTGTTGAAGATATTTTACTTGGTATGATCAACACTATATATCCAAATTATTAAAGTATTTAAGAAACACCTGCCACAGGAAGTATCTGCGTAATTTCGATTTTTATTGAATTTCTATTCAATCAATATTGAATTAAAATGACAAAATGCTGATATTTTATAAGCTATTACTTATACAAACATTTTCATTAATACACGTTTAGTTAATGGCAATTACCTATTTTGCTGACATGTTTTGTATTAATTAATTATTTCGTATTAATTCCTTGTATGTTTCAGGGGGCTATAACACAAGCGAGATAAACCTTGAATGGGAGGAAGATTCGCCTGTTACAGTCAACTCTAACCTGGAACTTACTGAATATAACTTAGATAACACTTGGACAACAAAAAGTATAAATTCTTATCTCTTTCCAAGATTAGAAAAGCCAAAAACAACATACAGTAAATTTTGTAAGTGAAAACAGTGACGATGAGTAAACCGTAGTAATTTATCATTATTAATGGTTAACAAGGCTTCACTAGAAAAAGCATCCATTTCAGAAAAAAATTATTAGAGAGATCGATATTTATTTGTTTGGGGGATTTCTTTATACGGAATGAGCAGTGTATAACAGTAGTAAAATATACCCATTGCATACAGGTAATAATAAAAAAAAAATTATCGGGCACTAATTATAAAGCCCGTTGGTAGCACAGGAAGTTAAGGAGTCAATTTAGCAAGATGGACTCTGCAGTGGTGTCGGCTCATATCAAGCCAGGAGGTAGAAATCATTACTTGAATAATGTTTCACTTGCTTTATGATTACATTAAGATAGCCGCTAAATCGTCTAAAACATCAAAAATTAGGGGTTTTGAAGAATAATTACACTGAAGTAATTGTAAAACACAATTAAAATTAATGTAATTCTGTAAAAGTAATTGCAATTACTTCTTAATGATAAGTAATTAAAATTACAATTACTTCTTGATCTTTAGTAATTGTGATTACAACAACTTGTAATTTAACTCATATGTGAATTCAGTTCATTTGAACATATTTTTTATAAGCAGATATCCTAAAAGTTAAAATGAATCGATACGCAAGTGCCCGATCAAAAAATCGTTTTATTTATTTTCAGCATCTTCCAGAATATATAAATAAACTGTCATATGTAAGTAAATCTTAGACTGAATATCATTTTCATATAATGGAGCCATTGTAAAACAGATTTTTTCCTGTTTTGTGTTAAGTATTTGTAATCACTGTTACAATTACTTGCAAATGTGGGAAAAAATAACAATTCCAAAGAATGTAATTGGTAAGTGCAATTGCTTTGGCTTAGCTTGTAATTGTAATCGTGATCCCATAATTAATTGTAGTTGACCAAGTAATTGCAATTACAATTACAAACTGTGCCTGGAAAGGGGAAGGTTGACTTTTATTTCGTTTCGGCCCCACGGAATGAAAACATGACGCTCCCACTCCGATCAAAGTAAGTTGATTACCTGTAGGATAACACCCCCATATGACAGAAATGACCAGATAGGGGATAAAAAAAAAAGACCAAAAATAATACATGTAATCGAAATATCCTCTCTGCATTCATTTCCAGATTGTCCTAACAAAATTGGTATTAACATGTACAGTTTTTTTAGCAGTAAGAATGGAAAATTAATATCAAAATATTTTATAACAAATTTTGTAGCCGAATTTTTTTTAGACCAAACAATTAATAATCTTAATTCGCTGACAATTAATAAACTTAATTTGTTGAGAACGTTAAACAGATTAGGCGTTGTTGCAATAAATTATTGGGGGGTCTAACCTGAAATGTGGTCTTTTTATAGTTTTTAAAAACCGTCCTCTTTACATAGAGTTTATAGAGCATTTCTGAGTTTAATAACATCTTTTAGTGCAGTTTGAAGTAGGTTCTCAAATTTCCCAATAGCTAGGATTTTCGAATTATTAGGGAGTATTAACTCCCCTAGACCCCTCCCGTAACGACGTACCCCCAAAGCGACCGCTAAGTCCGCTAACCACTTAATTTACTCTAGTACTATTACATATCATATCTTATATTTAAATGTGATAACTTGTAAAAAAAAGGCATCACATTCTTCAGCATTAACATCAATAAAGAACGTGCTGATGATTGAAAATTTTAAGAGATGAGGTTGTAGTGACCTCGCAACTACTTATAGTACAAGAGCCCAAGAGCAGAAAAAAGGCAGTTATCTCACCCCAATTTCTGATTACTTTAATGAAAAATATGTACAATTAATAGTCAAAATTGATAAGTCTGCCAAGTATAGGTAGGGGGAATAAAAAATGGCGGCTGTTTCAAAGCGATAAAAAAAACTAATTTTTCATTCGGAGCTCTATATCTCAAAAAGTAGCAACAACACAAAAAAATCTAAGAGAACGTCATTTAAAGAA
>NW_027106326.1:307140-323495 GCF_000696795.3 Halyomorpha halys | reverse complement strand
ATTCTACCTAAGTCTAATATAATATTGTAAAAATATTACTAGACACCGCACTAGGTACCGCTATAACCATTATGAGCCAACTGGCGCAAGCTATCTATCGACACGTGATGTACTAGGATTATCACACAAACATCCTATATTAATATCTGTACTATTTATTGTAAATAATTTGATTGTAAAAATGTAATATAAATTTCATATGTAGCAATATTCTTAAATATATTATTTGAATTAATAAAGATTAAAATAGAATCTTCTGATTCACTAAATGCTTATGCCTTACAAGTAGCATCTCTCGATGGTGTTTAATAATCCACAGAGTTGACTAAGAAAACACTGGCAAAGTGTGAATATCCCATTCAGGGATATCTCCTCAGGAGGCAGTGAGTAATAATATACGCAGTGGATTGGTACATTAGGGGTATTCATGATCTATGTTAAAGCGTGTTAAATGGAAAAACTCGTGTTAAATCGAAAAAAATTGCCTTCTTTTGCCGTGGTAAAACGGAGAGTCTGTTACTTGGTCAGTTAAATCGAGAATGACATCACACAATAGACCAGTTGAGATTGCCGCCATATTAGTTGTTGTGACTTTCAATACAGTTGTCAATTAGCTCATCTTCATTCTCTTCTTCACAAGTTTGAAGATCAATAAGACACTCATAAGCTAAACTTTCACACAAATTCCACTTTTCACTCACTCTAGGCATGTTTTAATAATTACTTAAATCAAAACTGAAGTAAACAATAACATGAGGGTCTAGAAGGAAGGTTATAAACATAAAGGCTTATACAACAAGTTGCTGAGAAAATCCGCTAGGGACTCTTATGCATTTAACGTTTAACATGACTTCAAATAGGGCTGCTCACAATCCTATAGTTATAACATTTAACATGGTAAAACATATAACATTTAACACAACATCATGAATACCCCTATTCTAGTACTATTTTTGGAACCTGGTTCCTAGTGGAGTGAAGTTTCTTTCCTGTAAGCATCTACAACTAATTCCTTTAGGACTTGTCATTTCCTTCACGACCGTAGGCAAGTTTCCTAAGGAGTGAGGCTTCCTAAACGAACACGCATTGCCGAGGCCTTATGATGTAGAGTACCACTCATCTTCAATTGGAGTCAGAACTAATTAACTATTCACATTATATATAATATATATAATTGGTAAACCTGCAAGTAATTCCAGGCCCGACGAGGTAAGCCTGTCGTAAAGAGGTCCACC
Organism: Halyomorpha halys; assembly: GCF_000696795.3. Taxonomy (NCBI): domain Eukaryota; kingdom Metazoa; phylum Arthropoda; class Insecta; order Hemiptera; family Pentatomidae; genus Halyomorpha; species Halyomorpha halys. The sequence goes on along the minus strand of NW_027106326.1, from coordinate 322,260 downwards.
CGACGTGATCTCAAGTGGTAGTAATTCTATAGCCCTAGTCGATTTCCAGCAGTCTTAATGAAACCCTACTTGACCAGCTTTTAATGGATCAGAAGATTCTAATGTATTCTTTAATGATTCAAATAATACATTTAAGGATATTACAACATTTGAAATTGTTCTATCATTTGTACAATTAAATTATTTACAATAATTAGTACAGATATTAATATACTGTTTGTATAATGATCGTAGTGATTTACGTGTCGACAGCTAGATTGCGCCAGGTGGCTCATAACGATAATAGTGGTTACTGGAGTGGTGTCCGGTAAATTTCAGCGAGGTCTCTTCAAGGAAATATTAAACTAAATATTGATTTGATGAACTTATATTTTCTTGTTTTACTGCCATATTATATTATCATCGTTGTTTTAAGACAATATCCGAATATTGCAATTTCAGAGCATCATAAATTATTGAATCAAAGAAACCAGCCAAAAATACTTAACAGATTTATTTGACAAAAATACTGGTTATAACCTAAATTGTTAGTTATTGTACTCTGTAATAATTAAATTACAATTATATCAATGATTAGGAAAATGGTAGAGGGAGTTTAAACTGTACCAACGTTTCAGCCTTAGTTGTAAACCTTCATCAGTTGGCTACAGAAATAATAAATTACCAACGATTAAGTTTGTTTTAAGTTAAAAATAAATATTTAATTTTTATTTCATGTTACAGATGGTGCTTACAGCTCACTTACAGTTTTATTTAGATTTGAACGAGAAATCGGCCATTACATTATGGACTACTATGTACCTAGTATCCTGCTTGTTGTGGTTTCCTGGGTATCGTTTTGGTTAGATCCTAATGCAGTTCCTGGAAGAATCACTTTAGGTTAGAATTTTATTAATTAATTAATTGGTTTTTCTGTCGAATTGAATCAATCAAATCATCAATCATTTATCTAATGACAATGACTTCCTTATCAATAGAAGTGCCTTAAGAGGGGGGATAGGATCGGTCTTGAATGATCCATATCCACATTTAGAGAAAAACTAAACTCAAAATAATCTGAAAGCTGACTATGATTGCAGGTATAATAATGGACCTATAAAAAGCAAATTTTTATTCTGGAAACAGAACTGAGATGCCAGTGTATGAAATAACATGCTTAGTTTAGTTGAAAAAAAATCTAATTGTTTCAATTGATTAAAACATTGTTTTACAATTTCTTAAAAGACTAAAAAAAAATAAACAAAAGTTATTATCCAAATATAATAAAATCGATATATCCATATAGCCTTAACATTCTTTATTAAATCATTTTAAATATACCTTTCGACCAAACTGACTATTATCAACGACAATCTTAATATTAATTTGATATCCTCACATAAACAATTAAAAAGTTACATGCAATTCTACCTAAGTCTAATATAATATTGTAAAAATTTTCCTATATTTGTCAACTATTTCATTTAAATATTAATTCTTTTCCTTTTGTTATACTATCATCACCTTTAATAAGTTTAACATATTCATTGAGGCTATAGGGGTTGTATATTTTATTGTAATCGATAAATACAACCAATCTTGAACAAGAAATTAAAAAAATATATATATATAAAAAAGTTATTAGTTTACCCATAAACATTTAATCTCAAAAAAAGATCCTCATCTTTCAGTTTATTTATAATTGGCAAATAAGCAGTTCAAAATCAAATGAAACTGATGATTCAATTACACCTAATATATACACTTTGCAAAAACGGTTATTCATAAAAAACTTAAACTAAAAACAAAACTACTAATGTAATAACATAAAATTGGTTAAAAATTAATTTTAGGTAAAAAATATTGATTTCACAATTTTTTTTCTTTCTTATGCCGAAGTCGTTGGTTGCCCAATATAAATTAGATTTTTTCAAATTATTTTTTTTTTTTCAATTCAGTCAGAGAACATGTGTCAAATGAGCCTCCATCCATTCTCCCTTGGTTGCACAGTACACACGTGAGATCCCGAGCAAGGGCTATCCTGCGAAGATTATTCTGTAGATAGTCGTGGCCAGCTATCAAGTGAAAGCATCTCTTCTTGGAGTGTCAGGTCTTTTAAGTGAGATTAACATTCCAAAACAGCATTTGATAGACTTTCGTGCGTGTTAGTAACAGCAAGGGTAACTGCTTGAGAGTCAGTGAAGATAACAGAATTCTGGTCTTGCCTTCTAGACAGTGTTCTGAAGGCAATGAGGACAGCTGCGTGATTAATTTGGAAATGTGCCTATATAAATGATTCCCTTTCTTCGCAGTTAAACCCTCTTTCTTCAAACAAATTTTGGCTTTCAAAACTGAGCGATTTTTTTGCAGTTATTCCAAAACCCTGGGTCCGTTCTTTGCATTCGCTCGTGAAGACACATTGCAGCTCGCTCACATCGTTTAGAAAGAGGTTCTATTGTGGTTTGCAACTCCATAGCTGCAACGAGGATGAGCGAGCTGCACGCAAGATTAAACACAGGCCTTTGTTCTGCTGGCCGTCTTGCCTCTTTAGGGATCAGCGGCAGTATAAATGACTTTTGAACCGTATTATAAGGCTGGACGGACGTAAGTCTTATATGCGAGACTCATTACATCCTGTGTGGCTCCCCATGTCCTCCTATACCTTTTAGGAGCTTGAGCCTTTTTTTTCTCCCTTTTCCACCATCTCATCAATTTGCATGTTCCAATTAATTTTGGTATCTAAATTAACTCCCAACTATTTGCCTTTATAAATTCTTTGCAAGGGGATATTTAGGTTGAAGAACGCCTCTATAACGTTCCAATGTCTCATATACGAGTTCTTACGTGAAATAGAGGAGCCGATGTGACAGGTCTATATGGACGGACTTTTAGTTTTTAGCAAGAGGGAGGACGAACATAAAGAACATTTGCGGGTCGTTTTTGGGAGATTATGGCAGTTCGGGCTCAATTTGTCTTCGGAGAAGTCCACATTAGGACAGGAGGAATATACTTTTTAATATATAGTTTAAGACTGTTCTGGATCAAAAAGTTGGTAAAAAAAAAAAAAAAAGGAAAAGGGGTACTTGATACACGACACATGCTCAATTTATTGTCAAAGTCATTTTCTTACATATGTTTTCCAGTAGGAATGGTGGGGGGGGGATGGTTTGTCTATATGGGACTCAATTAACTGATTTTGTTTTCCGTCATCTGATATCGCGCTCCAAAATTATATACTTATAATGAAATGAACACTTTACACGATAAATAACGTTCCCTCATTATATTATGATTTCAGGTACTAGTACAATGTTGACCTTCATTACTTTGTCTAGAAATATAGGATCATCCCTACCAAAAGTTTCTTACATAAAAGCAACCGAAATTTGGTTCATCGTTTGCACTGGATTTATTTTTGGTTCTTTGGTAGAATTCGCTTTCGTGAATACAATATGGAGAAGAAGGTGAGTTATTAGCACAATTAAAATTCAGACAAATAATTTTAAACAGTTTCATATGTTTTCGTTGTAAAATGAATGTAACTTTCGCTGAAGTCTGTTACGCTTCCGAAAATATATTGAATTTAGTTGAAGGTGTTTTTACTATCATGAAAATATAAAAACAGGTGTTCTCTCAAAATCGCTTGATAAAGGACCCAAATGGTATATATAATATAATAATATTTTTAAATCCTATTTTAGTGAAATTTAGGTGAGGTTCGATTTAATAGCTCAGAAGCATTTGAAAATCTGTTGTTTTTTTTTTGTTTGAGCCGCTCGGGTAAAGGAATGGAGAACTGTCACAGTAATAGGTGAAGCCTAACGGTCTGGCTTTGAAACAAGAAGGGTTACTAAGTACCAAAGCAGACCGCAGGCTTTCCCTAATTCTGTTGCATTTTCACTACGTTCTCTTGCCGAAGCGGCCCAAGCAAGAATTACCAAATGCGTCTTCGAGGTATTAAATCAAACCTCACATATTTCACGAAAATAGGAATGTAGAACTACTCTTAGTGAACAAATACTGCTTAGAAAAATCTTTATATCATGCCGTTTTTCGGGAACACCTGTTTCCTGTAAGTTTTTATATTTTTAAATGAAATATTTACTGTAGGTAGCCAACAAAAAGCTACAGTTTGAGTCCTGAAAAAAATTCCTAGAACAATCACAAACCCCTATAATCGTTGTAATGATCATATTTAGCAATTTTTAATTTTTTTTTTCGTAATAAGTTGTTCACCGATTGCAATCGTCAAAAGCTAATTTATTCCACCTTTTTAATCGTTATCCACTCAGTTTAAACAAAAAAAATAATAATTTTCAGGTGGATTTTTTATTTAACGTATACAATTTGTTTCCACTACTTTTCTTCTAATTATCATGCTTATGAAAATCAATATTCAAAAAATAAACTATACCTCATGGGCTAGAATTAAAAAAAACAACAGAACAATCTCTATTTATTTTTAAAATCTGATGTCTGAAGATAAATAGAGATTGTTTTCATACTTTGGGCCAAAGTCGCCTGCGTAAATGTTTATCTTTTTAACTACTTTTCGAAAAGTAATTATAAAAATAATGGCCAGATGTTATTTATTTTAGCCAATAATCCAAAGTTGTTAAGAAAATAAATTCTCTAATTGAAGGGCTTCCATACCTAGAGGTGCCCTATTACCCTTGGTTAAAGAGGGCCCTGGTGCTTAGCACAAAATAGATCCATGTCGGATACCTAGCATACTGTATAACAAATAGATTGTTTATTCATGCGAATAATTATTAATATTTAAGTTTAATTTAAAATTATTAATTAAATTTTATAATTTGTTTTAATCTAACAGAAAAAATGTGGAACTGAAGAAAGTGAACAGCAAGTACATTTTGAGATCAACCCTGACACCTCAAACAAAAAGAAAAGTGATTCCTTCAATGGAAAGGAACGAATCATTTACATCTCTAGAGGGGTCGAAAAATTCAAACTCCTCTTTAGGTCCTGTAAGTAATTGATCTTAATAACTTATTAAAACATAAGAAGTAAAATTCCTTGAGGAAGGAAATGGACCCGATGTAGCATTTTTAAACATTGATGAGAGTATATATATTTTTCATACGGGAGAATAAAAAAAGGGTAGACAATCCCCTTAATAAATAGGATACTATAAATGAATGACATAAATAAGTTAGGGACCGCCAGACCCCATGTTGGAGTGACACCTGTTAAGAAGTAGGTGTTTTCCGATAGAATACAGTACATTCGGAATTGGCAGTTTGTAGCTGTTAGGCGACTGCATCCTGTCTGCAGGGGTGACGGTGTGACCCCAGGCCGTCGACTATTTTTTCATTTCTGTGGCGGTTCCACTTAAAGAGAACTTGGCTCTCCAAACCCATAGGTTGTTTACCTCTAGACAACCGCCCCCCCCCCTCCATGTCAGAAATAACCAGGAAGGGGGTCATCCTCCCAGTCGCATGTAACTCAGGGAGTTGAGGTGTAGGTCTTTGTAACCTGGGAACTGCAGTGGCGCTGGTTCGAACCGGCCTGGAGGGGTCGACTTTTATTTCTATAGTGATCTTACGACATGAAAACTTTATTCCCCCCAATATGGTCATAGAATAGGGTGGTACCTTGTAGATAACTACCCGCTCCACCATATGTCGGAAATAACCTGGAAGAGGTCATAAAAAAAATTGTGATTGATCTAACCTTGCCCCAATTGCCATGTAGACATACTACATTTTTAGTAGTAGTACCTCATTTATTTTTATAGATAACCGAAAATCTACGTAAAATCTTAACTGTACTATCTAAGGGGACAATATAACTTACTAAGATTACATGATTTACAGAAGATAAGAAACACGCCAAATATTGGCAAATCGTTGTTTGACTGATGACATCATCGTAAATGACAGGGTTTTAATATTTTAATATCTCCTATTCTGAAGGATTATTACTGTAATGGAAAATTACGTGATGTTATTAAAAATTCATTCAGGCAGTTGGTTCAATAACAGTGTTCAATTATAAATGTACAGAACCTATACACATTGTATAGTTAAAATTAAAATTTCAATTTCATCATTCAACATTAGGAAAACTATTTTTGAAATAAAACTAATTTCATAACTTTTTAAGTGTAATGTAAAGCTGTAGCAAATCAAAGCTAGTTAAAAAAGAAATTTAAAATTTCTTCACTTATAATATAAAAGCTGCTTATTTAAATAAGATATGAGTGAGTCCACATATTTTGCATTTTTTAGTCCACAATGTTTTTTTTACAATTTAAGATAATTTTTTTTATTTTGAATAATATAGCCCATAATTTTATGTATATATTATTGTACTCATAGTTTTTTTAACCCCAATTTTACCGTTTAATTTTTTTTCAATAAAAGTAGCTACAAAATTTTCGAATATGACTGAATATATTATCACCTAAATGAGAAAAGATGTATGTATACTACATAAGTTTATTAAAAAATATGTTACGGAAAAATTAGGAAAAGTGGAAAGCTATGAACTGCTAATCCTCTGCAGCACATAGTTTTGATATTTTTTAACATGACTGAAGCCGTAACCGCAGTGGTTAGGGTAGAAATTAGTATCTGCTCGTGAGCTCTTTTACTGATAACAAGTATTATTTTTACTTAAGTTTGGTTACAGGAAAAGAAGAATATAAAAGTAAATATTTAATGATGTCATTCATTTGTGACTATTAAGTTCATGTGATAAAAATGTTGAACCGCGGGGGTGGTGGACACAAATAAATTTTTTTTACTGTTTTATAAGTTACCGTTAAATAACATAAAACGTTCTTACTGTAGTGAGAACAAACAACACACAAAAAAGCCTTAGCGACAACCTTCCACTTGCTGTTACAAGCCGTCTTGCGATACAATCGATATATTCACAGCTTGCCACAGAGCAACATGTATACAATAAAAAATGAATTTTTACATCTCACTTAACAAAAAATTCACATTTAATAAACCTTTTGACTATTGTTTAGCTATCAGTGATTATTAATTTATATGTATAGGGTGTTTTTTTAAGCCCGATAGAATTTGAAATTGTAAAAAATAACACAAAAAATTAAATTGTAATCAAAAATTTTTTTTTATTCGAAAGATCAATACGTGACATTAACATTTGAAAATGATTTCGGGCATATGGGCACCGCGGCTGTTCTTGACGAAGCGCATTCTGGACGTCCAATTTTGGGCCACTTTTTTGAGCACTGCAGGCCGTATGTCACGAATAACACGAACAATGCTGGCCTCCAAGGCGTCAATTGTTGCTGGTTTATCAGCATAAACCAGTGACTTCACGTAGCCCCACAGGAAATAATCGAGAGGTGTCAAATCGCACGACCATATGCGGCAATTTTGCTTATTAACACACCCGTTAAGCCAAAAATGCGCCTCATCGCTGAACACAATTTTACAGAATGCGCTTCGTCAAGAACAGCCGCGGTGCCCATATGCCCGAAATCATTTTCAAATGTTAATGTCACGTATTGATCTTTCGAATAAAAAAAAATTTTGATTACAATTTAATTTTTTGTGTTATTTTTTACAATTTCAAGTTCTATCGGGCTTAAAAAAAAACCCTATACATAATTTTTAAGACGTTCAAAACCATAATTAACAAACAAATACTCTCTAATTCCAAGTACAGTCTCTCTCCAATTCAGATTGTATATATCAATGGGAATGGAATCGAGAGATCTTCAAATGGTTTTAACAAAAAAAAATCTTTTTTTTTTTTAAAGAAAATTTTGTCTAATTTACTACGCTGCAAATTAGAATTAACTAACTTAAATGGATTTTTAGTGATCGCTTCCTATTCAACAAAACACGTAGTTTGCTTTAAATAAAAAAAACTTAAATTTTCTACTTTTCTGTGTGGAATCGGATAATGGTACGTATTAATGTTTTTATGGCTGTTCAGTTCTGCTATCACATGTTAAAAATGAATTTACATTTAACAAAAATAATTCCAATCTAATTCCGCAACAAACTTCTTTGCAAATCAGGAAGGTACTGTCAAATATTATTCTAGACCTAATGAGACAAATAATAATGATGGCAACTATTAGGTCATAGGGTTTACATCAAGGCAACAGCTACATTTGCTGCAATGGTCATAAATTATCTCCAATCAAAATAGTTAATCTTTTAATGAATTTTAAATAGTATTTCAGAAATAACCAGTTTATGAAATATCCCTTTAATTTATTTAGTAAATACATTATATCAAAACTGTTGAACAAAACTATTTCATTATTGTTGGTACAGGTATATTTTTAAATATTTAGGTTAAGAAAATGCAAATTTAATGATATATAAATATTAATTTCATCATTTATCCTCGATATGTTGTCATAGATATGCATAATTTTTTTGTTTCAGAAATACAACAGTCAATTAACAGTAATGTCTTTAGGATCTATAAGCAGAGATCCCTTTCCCTTTACATCATCAGAATCTGATGTTAACGAAGGAAAAGATAATTCTACACCTCAAAAGGGTTTCTTCACAATGACACCACAGGAAATAGCACAATGGATAGATCGCAGAAGTCGACTAGTTTTTCCCTGCAGTTTTATTGTTTTCAATTGTTTATATTGGACTTTTGTGTATATTGAATTTTAAGAAAGCATAGCAAAAACATTATAGTTCAATTCATACTTATAAGAATCAAGTGATATTATAGAAAAGTATTAATATTTCAAATAATACAATGAAACTTTAACTTTTTAGAGTAACTTGGTCGTTTTTATTCTAAAATCTTTGTATGTGCAATCATTTTTTTTATCTTTATTCAAACTTAAAATAATGGCAAATATTTTGATATAATCAATAAATTGAAAGTAGAAAAATAAAATGAAAAACAAAAAGGAATTAGAAGTGATGCAATGGTTGACTATGATAGCAATTCAATCATCAAGATCAATAATTCATCACCCATTGATTTGCTCTAAAATATTTCTTTGAAATAAAATAAACAACAGCTTAGAAAGAAGAGAAAGAAATGACAAAAAAAAGAAAAAGAAAAAAAAAGACCCATTTTGCAGATAGCTCAGAGCAGGAAATAATAATAATCATATTATATATATATATATAAATGATAGACCATAAACGAATATGGAGTAGAAGGTGAAGGCTGAAGTTAAGAATAAACAGAAAATAGTTGAGACTATTTTTTGTTTACTCTTGACCACAGTCCTAACCATCCCCTTCATAATAATTAATCTCTCAGGAGTGAATAAGAAACTACAGCTTAATAGAGACAACTAAAGAACTCTATGGAAAACTAATTTGGCTGATTAGGGATTCTTTATTTTCTGAACCAGACAAATCTTTTTTAGCTAAATCAGAACCAGATGATTGCAACAGAGATCTGAAGGTGCCATTCATGTATGTGGAAATGCCACTACTGAATTACGTTAATTATATAGAACACCAAAAGAATTAATTCAAATAAGACTGTCAAGTGCTCATGTATAAGTAATATTTGATGATTCATAACAATAAAGAAATAATTATTCACCAAGAAATATTCAATTCTGGATAATATCTGCTCTTACTACAAACAAAGTCTACACCCAGTAACTGATAAATGGTAAAATACTAGAACCAGGCCATAACTGATTACACTATCACTTAAAACAAACATGATATTTTGCTAATGTTAAAGCAAGAAAAACATGAAAAGATTTATAGACACCATCAAAGACTTGAACCTTTCTTTAAATAGCTTGAAACAGATGCAGAAATCACAACTGCTTGGGACTATGAGCAGTGTTAGAAAATGTATGAATATTAATGATTACATTTTTCTGGCCTAACCCTACCTCTAAGTCTGGGTAAGTGCTATTTCAGGTGAATGCTGAGAAATTAAGAAATCCCTAAATAATAAATTCTGTATGTAAAACCATCGCTATAAAAATAAATCATTACTGTCAGAAGGGTAAACAATTGTAAGCAAAACTCAAGAAATTAAAGAGAAAAATAAAATAGAAATGTATCCTCAGATAAATTAAGAAATAAATGTGCTAATTTTAATAGAACAATCTCAGAAGTGTTTTCCTGATAAGGATATGCGTAGTTAGGGCATTGTATATTTTCTTTGAGCAAGAACAATTGCTGCCTTATACAGATGACTTAAGTACATAAAATACTTTAATACTGAAGATATATGAATGGCATTGGAGACTCTTTAGCATTTGCTTCAATGTCATAGAAAGGATCACACTTTATGATTTTAAATCATAGACAGCCTCTGTTAAAGTCTCAATAGATAAAAAGGTTACTTTGTTTTTTATTTTAACATCTGTATTACAAACTTAGGAAAAAGCTTACAAAGGCCTGACTCAATAAAACTTGTATCTGTCTTGTTCCAATAATGATTGGAATGACCTTTGAAAAAAAAAATTACTCAATAGAGAAATATTTGCTGAAGCTGTTATTGTAACAGAAATAAACTTTTACAGGCTGGTTGGGATGGGGCTACTTAGACAAGATCGAGTTTGGAATTCCAAGAAGACTTGTAAGAACTCGATCATACCAGAAGAAAAGGAAAACTAAGTCTGTGATGGGTAGACAGTGTATCTTCAGATATAAGAAGCCTACATGAAGTTTGCAATAAGATGGCTGCATGAAACAGAATCAAATGGCTAAAAGTTCCATAAAGGAAACCAATCCTCTCAGGTGTTGTTGAGCCACAGAACTATATAAAGAGAAACATTAAACTACAAGTATATTTGTGTCCTTTTAAGCTTTCTGGATATTAATGGAGAATAAATAATCATTTAAATTAACTATAGCTCATGTGTTCTCATAAAGAAATAAAATATTCTTAACCCTTGTCGTGACAGATTGGTCTAAGGGACCCATAATGATGTTAATTGTCTAATATTTTAGTGTTTTGAACTAATTTTTATTTTTTGATTTTTTTGTATAATCCATTTTTTCCATAAAATTTTCCGTATAAATAAATAAGTACAGTAATAAATGGATTATATCGAACATATAATTTGATGTAAAAAGTAAAGAAAAAATTGTAAATGGATCCAACAAACCCATTTGTTATGTTGTCGTTAAAATGAATACCAGGTTAAATATTTACTTCATAAAAGAAATAAAATATACCTGGATAATCCAAGTAAATATAATGATACAAAATTAAAAATTATTTAAAAGGGAAGTTAAATATTAAAATGTATTATAAGCTAAAAACAAGAGCAATGTTAATTTAAGGTTGGACTAGGAAATAAAACATTTAAACAATTATTTATTTTCAATTTTAGTTACTAAAAACTACAAAAAGAAATGAAATTTATTTGGCACTTTAATTTGTTTTTATAAGCAGTATACATCTTTCAAAATAATTAATATTTTTTTTCAAATTTCAGATATGAAATTGATACCAATCAATATAAATTAAAAAAACAAAACAATAATTAAAATAAGAATCAACTACAACTATAACTTTTAACAAAATCAAAGATAGAACTCAGAACTAACTGCTTAAGGAAAGAGAAGCAAGATAAAATCATAAACAAAGTTACATTCCTTTTTTCTGAATCTTTATAAGTTTCACTACTAACTTTAAGCTTTATAAAACATGGTTCTTAAAATAAAACAAATAATTGAACTATTGAACTGAATTCAACAATTTGATGTTAATTGATGGAAAATTTGATGTTAATAAAAATAAATGGAACAGACCATTAAAGTTATAAAAATTAACATTAAAAAAATGACAGAAAATATATTTTTTACATGCAATTGAAATTGTTACCATTCATAGCAGCAGTAAACTTATCTATAACCTGATATAACACCATAGTGAATGTATAATATATTATAAATATAAATCAAATAATTATTACAAAACAATTACAAAATATCTCAAATTTCATTATTGAGAATACATATTTCTGATTCTTTTATAAGTTACATTCAATATACCTTACACTTTACCTTTCTGATCACAATGCAAAATATATAACAACGACTAAATGAACAGTAAAATGGATATATATATATAGTAGATTTAAATGTACTTAAGATTATATATACACAACGCACACACTATCTGTAATATACATCATTATCTTTATATGTATTTTAATTTTTACAAGGATTGCTTGATGTGGATTCTTTAAATGAAATTAAAGTAACTGGATAAGAAAAATATAATTTATTTATTCTGGTTCTAAGCTGGAAGGCACCTAAAATAAAAAGTTGAACATTTTAACCCAGGAGATAGGTTATCATTCCAGGGCCATATTATCCATGTAGGCAATGTAGGGAAATGCTTATTGGCACCACACATCCAAGGGGCCGATAGGCCTTGAGAAAATGAGTTTTTTTTTAATAGCTCAAGTCCTTTATTGAGAACCAATATTGCTCCAGAGTAGGAATGTCAGGATTCATTTCTTGGGGCCACTGCAAAATAAATTCTGACTTACATAGGTGAGATTCACATCCACAGCCTTCTGAATCCCAGCTCAACAATGCTATGGGCCCTATAGATAGCTCAAGACGTCTTGTCATCAAGTTCTCAAGAAAATAAGTTGAAATATTTTTAACTTTCTTTTCAAATATTTCATCTTTATTCCTTAAGGACAAAAAAAGTAATCTAATTTGCCTAAAAGGTACACACTTACGTTTACACTAAGATAAAATTGATGACATGTACAACTTGTCCTACCTACTCAGCAATGATTTAATATAATTTCAGAATGCATTCCAAAATTATTCCACACACTTTCATTATTTAGGTTGGCAGTATTGATTACTTTCTCTTATTTTTTCATTATAAATAAGTGGTGCAATTTTTTGAGACACCAAGATTTACATTACATAGGGTCCTCAACATGGCTTAATCCGGCAATGAATACTAGTTATTGAAGCAGGTACGCCCTAAATATATAAAATTTAGAATGAGGCCTTTATTGCTTCATGGGTTCTCATGAACTTGAGCAGTAAACCTTAGGAAACTTAGAGTGAAATTAATTTATATCTACCAATTAAGTTACAGAAAATTCCAATAACAACTTTGAACATGTATAAATAAAAAGTTATTACTCATACCATGTTACATATTTAAGAATTTATGATGTGCACAAACACACTGGAAAATAAAAGATCTAAATATAAAAATTCAACCAAAACACGGATATGCCCTTGGAAAAAATCAATTACAGCTAAATTTATAAACAATTAAAACTACAAAAATAAACCTAAAAACAAGATAAAACCAATTAAAATTAATCCCATCACAGAATGATTATATCTAAAATTACTTACAAATAAATCACAAATAAATGTTAAAATTAAATTATGCTTACTACCTTTTTTAAAAAAATTTATTGATAATATAGCTAGGATATTTACTTTTAAATGAAATCTAATACAGATTCAATTATAGGAGGCGAAGAAATGCGAAAAACTCAAGGTATTCTAATATTTTAGTATGGGATGTATCAAAGTACATTTGTTTTAACAAGGATTATAATTAAGAAGGTAGTGTGGGTGATTGTCAGAAAAAAAAACTAATTATTAAAAGCCGACTTTTCAACCCACATTATAGGTCTTCATCAGTGCTGCATAAAGGCCATGAAATTTAAACAGAATGTAGATCCAGCCCTGATGAAGACCCACAATGTGGGTCAAAATGTTGGTTCTTAATAAATGATAGAAACTATTTTCAAATGTTGTTTTTTTAATCACCACCCAGACCATCTTCTTGATTTAAAATACATTCAACCATCTATAAATAAATGGATTTGTAATTAGTTAATACCAAACTACATTGGCTTATTACAAATAATAATGGCTTACATAACTGACCTAGCTATAGTTGGCTTACTTGCTTATTACTGTGAAGAGGACTTGCCATAACAGTCTTACCAATGATAAAAAGAAGTAAATATATTAATTAAAGATAATGATTAATATTTTACACCCAATAATTCAATGATCTTATAAATTCATCCATACAATATTATATATCCATTATTTTAACAATTTTATTTGTTCATCCATGCAATATTTGAAATCCAATATTTAAACAATCTTCTTCATCCATACATTGATCATTAGTTTTACCAATTATTCAAATAGATACAAATAAATGATTAAGGATAAAAATTGCATAATAACTCTATACATCAGACATTTGTAGAAGTGAATTTATGGTAGCATCTTTATTTCCTCTATTAGCTTCATAAACAGATTTAACAACTTCTTTATCAATATTAGGAAACATTTCTTCAATCTGAAAAAAAATGACTTTTTCATGAAATGTGATCATCAGCACCTCAGGGGATGAGCTTAACCCCAGAATAACATTGACTATTTAAAATTGAGAGTTACATCTTCTTTTTGGACACTATAAATTATGGGGAATTGATTGGAATGTATTAATAATTCAAAATTATGAGTTTGTGTGGATATAAAGTTTGAATACCTTTCAGATAGGTCATTAAATTATTATTAATAATAATACTAACTATTATTAATAAATTATTCTCATGAAATGAATTTTATTTTACTTATTAAAAATACTTTCATTTTAGTAAGTTATTATCTTAGGTAATGCTATGTTTACCTTACTAATTAAAAATACTTCAATTTTAGCATTTTTACATAATAAGTAATGCAATATGATTCTACTAGTAGTAAATAAGAAAATACATTATAAGTTAGATTACCTGCACAAAATGTTGAGCATTGACAATAGATTGAGGTGGTAGCTGTGTATAAACTGGTACCTGAGAATATTGAGGCATACCAAACATATTCTGTGCGGTAGATGGAATCATCATAAGAGGCACACATTGATTAACTGCACGTCCACCATTCTTGAAAAAAAACCAGAACATTACATCTTAAGTTACAAAAAATATAAATAACTCTATTACAATTAATCCTAACTCCTTACTGTATAAAATGTATTTTAAATTAACCCAATATCAGCTAATAAGTAACTTGAATTAGCATAAAATGAAAACTAATTTTTAATGGTGAAAATAATTTTTTTTTTTTTAATAACTGATATAGCCCAGTTAAGGTCCATAAAAAAAAGATGGGCCATAATTTAATTTTATCAGAATTTATACTTATAGAGGGAGGGAGG